>NW_019213183.1:0-123979 GCF_002532875.2 Varroa jacobsoni | reverse complement strand
ATGCAAACAGGCACTTCTTGTTTGATATAAATTTTTCCTATGTGATATAGAAGGATGTGATAAAAAAAGCTTATTTACGTGACATGTTATTAATTATTTTGGGTTCCGTATTATCTATGAATCTTGAATTATTATTATGAATCTTGAAAAGGACCTGGAGTTTCTAGATTAGAGGTTTTGTTTTAAGTCATTAATTAATATATACATAAAATGTGAGTCGTGAGGTTTGATATACTTCATGGAAATTACTTTCTCTTTTATGCCAGTGATGGCCTTTTGCTTGTCTATAAGTGGCGAATTTTAGTCTTTGAGGAAATGTATATACGATTTGCTGCATGGGGAACGTTCGTCTTTATTTATTCTTTCTTTCCGTTTTTATTTTTTCATTTGGTGATTGTCAAGTGTAGAACACGGCTAGGAAGCTTTTTCGGCCAGGAAACATTGAGATTGCTCTCCTCAGGAAGGCCGAGAAGAGCAAAAAGCTAGAGAATGTTCTAGTAAATAAGACGGTTGCCAATTTGTTGTTCTGGTGTGAGTAAACGAAAGGCAAATTGAATTCCTTAATCTTGAAGCTACTGCGATTTTATACTGGACGCAGTATCTCTCTAATATATTCTAACAGTAGAATTTTTTATGACCAATTTTCACGATTTACCTTTAATATCGTTGTGTGAGATTTTGAAAAGTTGTTTCTCTGAATGATATTAAGATCTGCTCAGGGATGTAAATTTAAGGTAACTAGTAATTGACCGGTAACGGCCAAATATATTTCTTTTGATTACGCTTACTGGGTTCGTACTAGCTTTGGTTATTTTATCTAAACTTAGCGACAACTGGTAGTGTTCCAAGGCATTATCTGGGTTTATGACCGTCAATTTGGTATTTCAACTGAAAATACGGCAATTTGTTTTGCGTACTTTTATGATTGTAACAATTGTAAGAGTTCCTCTTAGTTCGGTATTTAATATTAGTTAGTAGATAGATAGTAAATAAGAGTAGTAATTAATTGTTATGCACTTTTTAAAATGTTTTGTTTTACTAATGTGAGTTGGTTAATATAAACATAAAACGTATGGTATCGCACTATATCATTTTTGCTTAACATTGCTTTTTATTATATATATTTGTTTTATCAGCAGATTTTGACTTAATCGGCTAGAAGAGGAGCAGCTGTGTGCCTCGACATAAAACAATGACCCAGTGCAAGTTTTGTAACTCTACGGCTCATTCTTATGATCGCTGTTTTGAACGAATGCAGATAGACTCCGGCGGCAGGTGTCCACGATGTGATGCATTCGGTCATTCCTGGAGAATTTGTACGACAGCGCAACAAGCCGCATGCGGGTATGTATTGGAATCCCTTGGGCACGCGTTGACCTGCTCAAATACGTACAGCTTTGGTATGTTATTTTATCGTATCAATCAAAAAACATCCAAAGCTTAACTTCAAGATCACCGTCTTTGTCAGGGAAGATTTTTTATTCGATAAACAGAATCTACGCTCCAGTGTACATTACAGCAATAGTGTGGGCCAGAAGTCTTTTAGCTACTGATAAATGCGTATGAACTAAATTATTCGATACGTAATGCATGTTGCTTCACTATACATATATTTTTACTTCTGCTTAGTATGTGCGAATCCCAGGGTCGGGTGACGGAAACGTGTTTTCATTTGCGTAAAGTTATCAACTGCCGACAGGCACAAGAAGCTAAGCGTCAATCGGTCGCAAATCTGGATGAAAATTGGAGCAAAAATAAGGAGGAGAAACGGAAACTATTTTCTGTAGACAGCAGTACCAGTTTAAAACTTGAAAGCTCAGAACATCAAACCATGAGTGACGCCACAAATGAGTCGAGCGGGTCAGAAAATGGGTCGGAAGAAGAAACGCTGTTCCGGACTCCGCCACAAAGTAGCGGCAGAAATCACCTGGCGTCAATGACAATTGACCCCAATGGAAACATCACCATCGAGGCTAGCCCAGTAAGTACAGTTTTATATAAATAGTATCATCTAAAGGTAGTTTAATTACAAATATCAAATACAAAGATATAACTTGCTACTGTTATCATAAACACTTACCATATTATTGGCGTAGTTGTCAGCATTACTTTTAATATTTCTTCGCTGGAGTTTTGGTAAGATTCTTGGTTAAGGAAAGCTGCAGAGTGGAAATCTGCCGTACAAAAGGTTACTGGGTTAGACAGCATCTTTGCTCCAACTCCCAAATTATTTCAGCCCAAAATGCATAGATTATGTATTCGTGGTTCATTCCTCTGTAGCCTATTAAGCTCTAGGATTGCTGAAGGTCGAAAGCCAGCCTGTATGATGATATCGCGACCTGAGGTATGATTAATCGCCTCATGCCTTGCACCAAATCAGCAAGTGCGCTATAACTCACCTGAAAATGTCAGCTCGTCTATAATACTATCGCACCGAGAGACTTCGTTTAGAAAGCGTCAGTGGAATCAGCCGCTGTGTTCAGGTGGTCGTACAAAAGGCAAGTGGCTATAAAATCGGAAAAAAGACGCCCAACTACACGTCAGTTGAAATGCTGTATTAGTAATTAGTTGAAATGTCGTTTAGACGAAAAACGTTAACGCTTAACTAGCAGTTCGGACAAAAGATTTCGTGGGCAGTCGTTCTAGCGATCTTGTCCCATCCCATCTGTTTGGCAAACTCATCATTTTACAGACAAGCTATTGGACGCTCATTTCACTTCATAGCTACTTCTTCGATGTACCCAAGTTACACTTCTTTAAATTGTATTAAATCAACCACGATGATAGGTAACGTCCGCGGCTTCCCAGATGTTCATGTGGCCCAACCTCGCCGCCAGATTTGCCTGTGTCTAAGTCTGTAAGCCCAGTTGAATACGCAAAATGCATATCGTCTAGCATTTTTGGCAAAATTGCGGTGTCCAGGAGATCAGTCCCGTATAACAACTCCTGGCAACTATTCTTCGAATTCTTCAATGATTTCCTACTTTCCTCAGCACCACAGCTCAAGCTCATATATAGAGAGATTTAATGACAGTCTGTAGCATAACTCGAATCCGTATAAGCTGCACATATTCTAAAAAAGGCCTTACGATTTTTGTGGATATCATTTCCAAGATAGGAGAATCGGACTTCTAAAGATGCAACATATTATGCGGAAGAAAACTGAAAGCTAGTGGAGAAATGGCATTCACCCGCACCATCCTATACAGGAAACTATCTTTTCTTGACTAAATGCTAAGAACGCTGGGCGCAAGGATAGCTAAAGAAATAAAAGACAAAGCATGCCATTCTTGTCTGTTTAAATTTCTTAAATAACTGTTTAAAAAACAACACTTTTCATTGATATGTAATGCGTGTGTTATAGACTATGAATGTTCCAATCTACATCGCATAGCTTTTTTGGCAGGCTCAAAAGATGTTGTCGTTGCAGATAGTAACCCTTATGCAAACTGCGTCTAGCGGTATGCTCACGACATTTTTTCTAGCAGCTATTGCGAAACTAATCATTGCTTAATTACTCAGTTATACCATAACTATATACACAGAACATCTATTATTATGGTTTTTCAGGATCAACTTATGGAAATTTTAGTAATAGCCAACTCTTTGAAGCAAAAGTCTACAATGGCAGCAAGCGCCTCTAGTCAGGATCAGAAGCCAATACCAGAGCTCATCGCAGATGCATTCAGTTCCTTATCGCTTTCTTCAACCGGGTCTTTAACTAGGGATGTAACAGAAACGATAGCGAATGAACAGATCGGCACAGTAAACATTCACAATAAGCAGTCTTCAAACATGACCCAAAAACATGCACAAGACACGGGATCTCTTAATTCACAGTCGGACGTTGCGTCGGACGCACCAGCCTCTGTTCAAGAGAGTCAGTCGGTGAAGCCTAAAGTAGTGAAAACCCCCACAAGTACTTCATCCACCACTGCTTCCGTTTCAACGGATGCTTCACTGTTAGGAACAGCGGGACCATTATCTGGGGACTATAAGTCTGGTAGGCGATTCGTAGAAGGTGAACCGTTTCTTACTGAGCAAAACTACATCGAGACACTTCAGCTGTACGAAAATGACCTGTGGCCAACTTTCACGCCATTCGCGTGTCCTAACTGCAGCGTCTTAGTCGATACATTCGAGGGGGTTGTTCTCAAAAATTGTCAAGTGCATAAAACCTGTCGGTAAGCTTTAAAATAAACCCGCCTTTAAGAAATTTCTAATATTGGTTATGCTTAGTGCAATTACTTAAATTAGTAAAATATACAAATGAGCAGATTCTCACGAAGTTAGGCCTTGTAAAGTTGGCCTCGCCGTGATTTTAATAATATCTTTAGCTTAACAAGAAAACTTAGCTTCGTCGCTATATATGTTAGCTCAACCCCAGAGATAATACTAGAATATTACTACGTTGTATGTTTTTATCTGTACCCAACCACTATTTCTGACCAGTCGCCGCAATATCGCAAACTCATCAAAGTTAGTTGGTAATCGCCGACACATTGTTTTTTAGAGAGTGTCTAAGAACGCGTATTCTCAACTCTCCGGTCAAAGAAGTCACCTGCCCGCAGTATGCAGAATGCATGGCAAGTGTAACGGAGCTTGAAATTTTTGAGCTGCTTTCTGACGAGATGGAAAAAGAGAGTTATAGAAAAAAACCTTTCAGAATCGACGCTGAAAACAGTGAGTTAATATGGTTCAATTCATTTATACACATGTTTGTTTTCCTTGATAGAGTTGTAGGTTTTCACCTGCTATAAACCTGTTGTTGGGCGGGTTTCAGTGATAGCTGATATTCTATACCCGAAAAAAAAAACCTTTATTCTCTCGGTTCTCACGAGGTATGTTTAGTGGGCGGCCTTTCTCAACCCTTTCTGCCGTTATATCCCGAATTAACTCAACAATTTTGTCAACAGCAATTTAACTTATTAAAAAGAGAAACGGTACAACAGAAGCAATATGATAAAAATAAGATCTTTTGCTCTCGCTTTCCTTAGATACATCAAACTTGCAAGTATTTCTACTGGATCACGACATTTTGCCGAACCTCGAGGCTTTCGAATGCCCCGTGTGCCTAGAAAAGATCCCTGCGTTAGAAGGGGTTATTCCGAAGAACTGCGGAGAACACAAAATATGCAGGTAAGTACATATATAAGCATTTCGCAATAGCATTTATTGTTGTATTGCAACACGTGGTAGAAGGTTACGCTTACTTATTTTAGGTGGATCTAAGTCAGTTTATTTTAAGAATGGTATACAAAAGCTGGAACCATTAAAGGTGTACAAGGTTGTTCACTTTCCTTGATACTATAAAGAATATTGGCACATGTTATTCCTACGTAGAATACCAGTAGTCGTTCACGATCTCGTGTTATGCCCATACATAGGGAGTGTCTTCGTGGCGCAATCAACAACTCGGACTCGCCATTAGTCAACTGTCCAGCCGAAGACTGTGACGCACAGCTTCAAGATCGCGAAGTGCAGTTGTTGACCACCCCCGAAAATTATCAGGCCTTCTTAAAGAAGGGTCTTCAACGGGCCCTTACCCTAGCAATGCGGTGCATGACTCCGAACTGTAACGGAGCGTGGTTTATATCATCTGAAGGTAATGGTCGCTTTTTATGTGAAGTGTGTAATAAAGTTAATTGCTCAAAATGCAAAGTTATTCATGAGGAAGAACAAACATGCGAAGCATATCAAGCGGACCTCGCCATTAGGAGACAGAACGAGGTGTCTGAAAACGAATCAAAGGCATACCTTGAAGTAAGTACTGTTACACTGTGTTTTACGAGTTGTTTTGTGGATCGTAGCACTTGACTACTGTATCCTAATGCTTACAAACAATGTTTTCCATTTATATTAAAGTTATGTAAAATGTTTCCAATCGCTGATTACCAACCACTAGGTTTTTACATATCACTTACTTCAGTATTCACTAATTTTAAAGTTTGCCCTATGCACCGTCATATAGTAGCTGTCCCATTTTTCAATTATCGTTCTCTTAACTGTTATGCGTACAGAGTAATATAATTAATAAATTTATGCCAGATTTCTGACTAAACAATGCGTTTCCCCACGTGGCTAATACGATATTTTTTTTAAAGTTGATAGTTATTGCTACCCTGTACTTTAAAGCTAGTACGGGTTGATCCAGGAATAGCTTAATCATTACCGTCTTTTTGTTTAGTTCACTTTCGCTGTGGGGTAACGGGGAGGGGGTAACGGGTCAACAATGGTCAAGTGACAGGATAACTGGAACAAAATAAATAATTGTGACAATTTCAACAAAGTTACGAGATGACTGCGGCGTATTAGTGATAATCGAAATAAGCTAACTAAAGAATCAAAACATGAGAGAATTGACAACGAATTTATTTTTTATCGAGGTATGTTTGAATTTCTTAGGTTAGGTTTCCCTGAAATAATATGATGGCGTTGGATCGCGGTAGTATCGATCATGGAAGAAAGAAATTAAGAGTTAGGATACTAAAAAGATGGCTTTCAGAGGTTTTCAGTACCTAAGTAATTCGTTCATTTAGTGTTCATTCAATTCTAGAATCATGTAAAAATTATGTATGCTGACAAATTAATACATTTGTTTCGAAACATTTTAAAAAATAAGACTTCGTCCTACCCTTTTTCTCATAATTTTACGGTGCGTTCTCCAAGCATTTATGGAATAAATTTCCTAAGGAAGTGACTGCTTGTAAGATCCACTTGTAGCTCACCGCTACATCCTTCTCTCATAGATTCGTTTCACAAAGATGGATATAGGTTTCAAAGCTGTGGAGCACAAAGTGGATACCTATTTTATCTAATAAATAATAATCCAATATCTAAATTCGAGGACATGATTAGTGCAAACTTAATCGATGTAGAATTCGAATTAAAATTTTTTTAATATTACTAGTAACGCCGTTGATGAAACTGCTAATTTTTTATTAAAAAAACTGCTAAAGGATTCCTTTGAAACCCTCTACTCTACACGGTTTCTAGTAAACTTTCAAAGAAGCTATTCTTAATGATTACCTTTAAATCGAGTTTGAAATTTTCTCATTTTTTATCGATCAAGCCAATATCGTTGGGCAGCCACTTTGCTTTTACCATTAGATGTTCATTATCTTAGTGACATTACTTAATGCACTACGCTTCGCAACGGAAGGGTAGTGCACGCCGTCACGCGAATCAATAAAAGACTGAAATAAATTCAACTTCGAAATAAATTATTGAAACGCTACAGTTAAAGGCTTATTCATGTCACAGTAAGCGAGGAAGAAACCTTGAGGTCAACTAATGCTGGATAGGTTCAGTCAAAACTATACCTAACTTAGTAAGTGAAGATATGCTCATCCTAAATTCAATGCAATTGATTTATTATTTACGCACAAATTAAATTAAAGAAGCACCCAACAAGCAAATACGACTTTAAGTTAGAATGAAGTCGATTCGTTTGCGTATTAATTGTGGCTGGTAGGATCTGATAGGAATATTAAATGTGTTACGTTTTGCTTTACTATTGTCGGCGTCTGCTATCTGACGCGTTTGTTATTAATTATATAATAAGAAGGCGCTACCTCTTTGTATTTTACTCTTACAGATATTTTCGACTTTATCACTACATCGAAAATTCATGAGGTATAGAGTCCAATTCAAATGAAGTCTTCAAATACTCTTTAATAGTTCACTAAGCTTCAGTACTTGCTTTGTACGATTTGTTGTATTTCATTTCAGCAACGACTGAAGGACGGTTTTGCAATGATCTGCCCGAAGTGCAATGCAATCGTTGAGAAAACTGATGGCTGCGATGGAATCCTATGCACAGTCTGTCGTACTGAGCTCTGTTGGGCCACCAAGGGTTTGCGCTGGGGCCCTGGAGGCAAAGGCGACTGGGTTGGTGGCGGATGTCGCTGCTGGGTCAATGGCCAAAGGTGTGCGCCTCATTGTCACAACTGCCATTGAATCGCAATTGGTTGAGAACGATATCGCTATATGTTTTTGTATATTACTAGTCGGTTCTGACTTCAATTATTGTTGCATGTTTACCGGTATGGAATCACAGTGCTGGCAAAGTTCTTTCAACAGATTTGACGTGTGTTCCACGCTTTAAACTTTTCTGCTTTCAATTATGCTTCTTCAAGCTTTTTCACGCTTCAACATCATCTTTTTTATTTATCATCTTATATATGCACTATGAGAGAAAGCCTTGAAGATCATCTGTTATTTTTACAAATGTAAGCCTTACCCGGTAAAGATATCGCAGTTTTAAAGGTGAAGACGCCACAGCCACTTCGAGCTGTAAACCTACCCCAGATATACGGGTATCGTGTCTTCAGTTTCATACAGTTTCGGGGCGTTGAAGCTTGAAACTTCAGCCATTCTACATGAGCCTTAAGATTCGTTGAGATATTCGTCTCATAAAGATACATCTTATCCCCTCTTTGTTATTTTTTTAAATGAAAACCAAAGAAAACCGAAGATTGAAAAGCTAGAATTATTATTATAGAAATATTGTTTTAGCAGTCCGGGATTGGCCATGCTAAATGAATTTTACACAAAAATTAGTACAACGCAAATTAGAAAAAATAAAGTTAAACAAGTGTTTCGTGCGCGGCCGAGTAACAGTTAATGGTTTGGAATTGCAGGCTTCATAATTTACTCAAATGCTAAAAATTACCCCAATAAATGATAATAACATTGTTATTCTTTACAATTATATTGTTTAGTCACATTTTGAAGGCGTAGGAATATATGGATGCGTTACTTATGCATTTATAACTAAGCGAGTGCTCAGGACGTCGCTTGCGTCGTCGTTCCCAAGACACCGAGATCATTTGTAGCGTCGAGATCAATGGACTTCCTTCGAAATTCATTTGACAGCCGAGGTTCACACGGGCACATAAAAGCTTATTCACCAATTCGGTCACTCACTACTACGTTAGTTATTGGAGACAGACAGCATCTGTGTCTGCTACTTCTATTTATGTGATGACAACTAAATATAATACAGATAACGGTGAGCTTTATGAAGCCAATGATGTACAAAAGGTTTGTATTATTCCGAAGTTATTTACGAAGTAGCTAATCATTTTCTTTAAATGCATTATATTCATTCAAGGTCAAATAGTGACCTATGATATTTCTGTGTCTAGCCTACTAGCAAATTAGATTACGATACATATATCAAACAAACAAGCAAAAATTGAGACATCTACGAACATGCTAGACCTATAGGCGTTTTCTGATAGACCTGTCAATATGTTCCTTTATCCGGCTTTATCTGTCATAAGGGCAGTTATTATTGAAGTTACTTTACAACAGCTTTCTATTTCTTACATGCATTTATTGGGTCATGGAATATATGGTATATATATATATATGAGATATATGGGTAAGCTTGAAACATATAAACTAAGGCTGTTTTCAGATACAACAACGTTTCCTTTTTGTGCGTGTTGATGCAGGCCTCAGTAATAATTACTATAGCACTCTTACATAAGCGAAAAATTTAAAACGGCGGAAATACGGGTACTCTCTAAGGACAGATTCGCTTCTAACAAACTATGCCTCTCAATTCGGTTCCTATTACAAGACAACGATCATTTATGGGTCCTGATTTGAATTAGCAGCTTCAGATGATTTTTTATACCTAACACTGTTTTTAGTTTAGCCTGGAATATCATTAAATCGACTGCATACCTTCCGTAGGGCTCCACTTAGTCTACACAAAGCCTAATTAAGCCGCAAAAGCGTTGTAAATTTTAAAACATGTGAAGAGAATGTGTTTTTGTGTTATTACTTGAAGTAATCGGTCTCCCTGCGGAACCGATTATTGATGAGGTGCTTCTCAAGGAGTGTCCTTACTACCCATAATTATTAGTTAAAAGGGGTCAAGGACATTGCGTAAAATTTCCTGATTAGCATCATGGCACCGTACTTGACTCATACTACATGCGAGTAAGAGACGGTACAAACGTGAAACCGAAGTTTTCTTCTACAAGGAATCTAGTTCCACTAGTCACACTACTATTTGTCCTTAAACGGGGACCGTGGCACTTGTTACAGTATACATTATTCCTACAGTCGTGTTTAAGGATACTGAACTGATTTAGGCTGGATTCTGCAGCTGTGTAGCGATGCTACAATCGCGATTATATGGAATCAGTTGCCAAAAGACGAAATCAAATGTTCCACGTGCTAAACATAAATAGCGTGTGCCAAAAATGAAGTAAATAGCGCACGGCTTGCGGTTTATAATCCACAAAGTGCCCATACAACAATGAAATACAATATCAGATTGAGATATAGAAATAGTGAAATCCAGGCCTGTTAATCCGAACCACAAATTTGATGCGCAAGCCTTCTATTTTACATTTTTTCAAGCTAATAATAATAATGGATAAATTTATTTTTTGACCTAAAAAAGAAGGGATCAAGTTTTAAACCAACATTTATTTTGAATTATTACTAATAATTCTTTTGGTAATTTGCTATGTAAGGTAAACTGGCTATGAGTTAACTCTTGGAGTTTGGATTTTATTATGTGAACTCATATACTAATAGTAGGGATGGATATAGCTACTCGAGCTTAATAATAATAATAATCTTATATTAAATAATATATTAAAATTATTATTACTATTAAATACTGATAGCTTAATAAAAATATTAATCTGTGGGTTTAAAGAACGAAGATATTCTAAACAGCTTTTGGTCTATATGTATAATAATGAATGCAATGTCTAAACTTTTTTATTCATAGCTCGGCTCGATCGAACTTTAACGATAGACTGTCGATATCGTTAATTTGTATTGATAAAAATATTGATTAAATTTTTTCTGTTTTGGCTACTTACAAAGATAATTATGTGTTTAGAAGCAGAGATAATGCTAATTGAGCGAATGAAGCTAACTGTTAAAGATCGCTCAGCGATTGAGCCTTATTTTGAAAATGGCGTGGAAACCTTCAGCAAAAAAATATAGTTCAGCATAGTCGTTTTAAAAACGGGAATGGGAGGGAATAAACCATAGAAGAGATCACCACACCGTGACGCCTCAAGCGGAAGAACGAGTCACTGTGTTCACCAAACTTTTTAGCATATAAGGTGTGCTGTCTGTTAACCTACTATAAAATTTCCTAAGGCACGTACTGTGGAATTAAAACAGGATTAAAGAAATAAACAAAAAATTAGTTTCTACAAATTAAGTCCAAGACAGATGGACAGACATGTGGGTGTACTCGCGTCAATCCACATAGCTATTACAGACAACAGAAAGACCCGCCTTGGGCATCATAGTATTGCATACACGAAACAAATTTGTGAAGTCCAACAGAGGTGAATCGAACAAGCGAAATCGTCTTCGGTGGTATATAGATTCGGATGTAGGCCTGTCCTCGCTGGCGTAATGGATATCAGACGGTTTATTTATTACGAGATATTGTCTGAAAAAGACGATGTGGCCAAATATCTGAGCTTCTGCTGAGCCTCACGAATGTGTGGCGCAGTAATCGACAGTATATGCAACAATACCACAATCACAATGTAGTAGATTGAAGACCACGCACAATCTAACTGTCACACTTCAATCACAATAAAGCAATGTTTTTAACTTCTACACGCTCCATATTGAGATCCAATAAATTTGATAACTTTCATGCCTTGAAAAGGGCACAATAGCATCTTCCTATTTTTTTCATATAAACCATCAAGTTCGATATTAGGTATGGCAAAGCAACTCGCAAGTACACAGCTGTTGAGAAGCTATCAGAAAGCAATTTTTCATTCGTAAGCCATAAAGAAAGGTGCACGAAATCCAAGATAATCGCAGTTGTAACATATTTGGTTTGGGAAGACTTAAACAATTTCATAATTGTTTTTCATACTTGAACAATCTTATTTATACAGTACAGTTTTTGCTTACAAATTTAACATATCAACGTAAATCACGCTAATGGCCGACTTTGTCGGTAGTGCAACGTTGTTTTTAAATGTGAAGTATGAAAAGGTCGCTCCCGTCGAGTCAAGAACAAATTAATATTCTCCTATATAGAAACAAACTGGTCAGGGAAAACAGCGTTCATCCAACCGCAGCTTCGTTTCATGCCCAGATCTTGCCAAGTGAAAACCTTTAACTGAGCAAAACAATCGGTCGGAAGTCATTTGGGTTCATCAAACAAGCTAAAAAAAGAACACACATAGGGTTTTAACAGCAGAAGCGGCGGAAGTTTCAATAAGTCGATCGATGCGTAGAATAAGCATCGATTGGTCCAAAAAGTTCACAGGTAGGTAAAAATCTATATACTTAAAACCTGTTGAATTATTCACCAATAATGTATGGCCTAATATGACATCAGTCTAATGTTCCAAATGTACCTCATTAAATGACGTACGCTTTTTCATTTATCACTTATTTAACATTTTATTTATTGTTGACAAATGGCTAATCCATAGATTCTGCAAGTATGTAAAATCAGAAATAATGTAATCCATCATCAGGTAAGCGCAACACGACACTACTAGTAATGCAAAATCAGGTAGATGCGAAGGGATAGCTTATATATGAATAGGTATGGTTTTAGGAACTGCTCTAAAAAACGCATTCTAAATGCATCCTTTAGAAAGGTTCCTCGCTCTTTGTACAAAAACATAGAGCGCCTTTAATAAAGAAGGATTCACTAAAAGATGAAAAAACTATTTAGGGAAAGCAGAGCAAACCAGCGCAGAAAATCACAGGATCTAATCTAGACCGCGTGCCTCTCTACAGTTATTCTCAGCGTCTCATTGGAACGTGACTGTGATTTTCATACGTTGGTGCGCGTCTGCGCCACGTCTGCCTATTTCAATCAATCCTATTCACATGGCGTCATATCCTGTTATCGCATTGAAATGTGGTAACAATCCTGCAGCCGCTTTGCTGATATGTCATCAGCATGTTGTTGCACCTAATTCATATAATTATATACCCTACCTAACGTAAAGTATTATATAAGAAAGGATCGAAAACCTTATACGCTTTAGGTTGCATCACAAATTAGAGACAGTTATCGCCGCAACACAATTTTTCTTAACAATACCCGGATAAGCATGGTTAGCCTCGTCGACCCACAGCATATTTTCCGAAACATTTTTCCGACGAAATTATAGCTTGCCTAGCACTAAAATTTGTCATTTAACTGCAAATTATTTTAGTATGAACGAATTCAATTTGCCGAACGCTTACCCTACCTCACACCATAGCTAAATTAAAAGTGCAGATCGACAGTCTCCTTTTCTGAATCCTTGTGGATTCTGCAGTACTCATCGGCCATCCTGACTGCTTGCTTGCTTGCCAGGACTGACCCTGCTTGCTTGCTTGCTTGCTTTGCTTAATTTCTAAGAGTTACATAGTAGAATAGTTACATCGTTGCGACTACTCTATTTAACCTGCCATCATGCAGTTACAATGCTATCAGCCTGTTCCAGCAGTAAGTTGTTATTGTGGTAGAACGATGGCACTTTCCAGTTGATATGCTTCATAAACCTAGCTAGCTATGCATGAACAAATTGGTAGCTCTCTATTTCCAGTAGAAAGACGCACAGATTTCACTTAACTTCTGATATGATATTCAAACCGAACTTCACACTTTGTTTACAGCTATTCTCGCCCTGTTATTGGATTTATGGTACACAATATTTCCCACGTTAGGTACTGTTTACTTATATGTTCGTTCGAGCTAGCGTAGTGGTCCTCGGTCAGGGTCAACCATGATGCAAGTGTCTCATCAATTTTCAATGCGACCCTTAGCTATTTCAGGGTATTGATTAGACTGGTTATCCCGTCGAAGTACGTCTTGTAACGATTCCGTTACGACAGGACGATTTGAACAACTCAGGTATTATAGACAGCCTTTAGAAGTGGTTTGTGATCCATCGATCGGGCAGACTGATACAATAAACAGCTTTGCCTATTGTTGAAATTTTGAACAGAGTACAATTATAACACAATGTTCCTCGCTGCACAGTTTTTTCTCGCAAGTTTTCGACTGGAACGCAATAGGCACAGCTGAATGTGCAGCATAAAAGGCTCACAAAGTGAACAGTCGCGCTTCGCTCGCAGTACTACGGAACATTGTTCAGCCACGTTGCCTTAGGCTGACTGAGGTCGAAAATGCAAAACCCAGTAGGTGTAGAAAGGAGTATTCCACGCAAGAAATTAGGCGTGTATAGGATTGAATCCATTGTGAGATCAGCTCTTCCTAGGGGGAGAATAAACTGACTTAGGCCAAGGATTAGCCTAAGCTGGCAGTGTTAAAAAAAAAGGTAGATTTAAATTGGGCGAACCCATCACCCTGGACTTAGTTAAAAACTAGATGGATAGGTAACATACTGCTTGAATGCGTTCCTTATTACGTACTTGCTTGAAAACGTTTAAGCTTCTTTGTTCCTATCGAGAATGCTTAAATAGGTCATCTATAATATAGAAAATGGGCCGTGCGCAGGTCGAAAGGACACTGTAAAGACGCCAACTTTAAACGAGCAGGTATCTTAACGATTGCCTTAAGAGATACACAGTGTAACTCGAGCGGAACCGAATGGTATATGTGACACTACACTGCTTATCTTCTAGCAGCTAAAGTTACGTTATTAACTTCCGTATTCAAGAAGGTGATTCACTGAGAGTCTAGAGAGAGAGATTTATTGTTAGTTGCCACCAATCGTATCTACATGTCCGCACGAAATACAAACATTTTAATCACGTACGTCTATTCGACGTCGGCTGTGAAGGTCGCTCGAAATCCATGTGGGTTTATGAAAAGGAGACGGTCTCAGCAAACGTATGGACTCTATCCTATCCGAACTAACGTTGCGATAGGTTGGCCATTGGTGGACTCGCACTGCAGATGTCACTGAAACGTCAACGGAAGAGTGCTATGAATCCGAGACGCGAAATTAACTTATTGGTTTGATATAGAAGTTTTTGTTATCTCGTATTAATATCATAACGCTTTTCTTCGAACTCGCTTCTTCAAAACGGAGCGTAACCTTATCCAACAACAGCGTCCAAAGCGAATAGGCCCGCAAGGACGCGCATGCCTGTTTCTTTCCTTTGCTTAAATGTGCTGTGCTACGTGTGTCCCAACCTACACGAAAACAAGCGTTAACTATAATTGATTTTGATCGATAACCGTAACACAATCGTGACAAAGAAGCTTCGCTGAGCAATACTTATCATCACAAGGACATTGTAATTAGTGAAAATTTATCTGTTCTATTTATATTCTAAAAATCTAAAATCATTTTTTCAAGTATCGCGAGACAGTCTGTTTCGTACCAACATTGAACGAACTAGCTAGCTAGCTAGCTAGCTAGCTTTATTGGTGTAAAATATAAAAAATGTATGGTTCCGCTTGAGAAGTCTAAATTAATGACCCTTCTTATTTAAATCGAAATCGTGTCAACAGGTGACTGGCGTAGATTACTTTTAAGAGATTCAGCCCTGTCGAAAGGCGCTTCGAGTCATGCCAAATCCTTATTTGAGCCTTAAGAAGAGCCTGAGATTAAGAAAAAGTATTACTTACTTAAAACTAAACCATCCGATCCTAAACTCTCATTAATATGTTCGTTTATAAACTATTTAATGCATGCTTTGCCCTACGAGGATAAGAATTTAATATGGAAAGCTTGAATCCTTTATATAATAGAGGTTAGGGTTTTTGGCGTAGTTGTAGTAATACTAGCTAACTGTCATAGGCGAGTTGTTCGGCAATTCCTATCAGCGGCTTATCCGTTCCTTCAAGTTTCGATCAAGTAAAACCCGTAATTTTTAGGCTGTTAATTACACCCGTTTGTGTGGGTGTAATGAACAGCATAAAAACGAACCATACGAACCACTATATGGCTACCAACGCAAGCACTTCAACTTAACTATCTATTTAAAATAATGCTAGATTAAAAACTATCTTTCTTTTTTTGTTCGTAACAGACAGAGAAAAGATAAACTATCTTTTCCATCTCAACGAACAGCTTACCCTTTACGGGCTTTTCAGCGCTATAATACATCTATATGGGCGGCGTATCACTCTATATGCAAGCACTATTACAATAATGAGATTTGCGATATATAGTACGTTGCAAACGTTTAATATAATCAGCTGCTTGGAAGCTGCATCGAATGAACGCCTGTTATCGCGTTCGTACTAGAATAATACCAAACATACATAATGATATAAAGCATAGGAACTATTACATCAGGTAATTATCGGAACGATATTGTTTGGCAATACCTGTATACCTCAAGACACACAGGTCTTAATAGAGAGGTAATTCTAGTGCTTCGTTCGCTTCATATAAGCGACGATGTTGGCGCTCTTCGACGACTGGTAAGATTCGTATTATGAAACACTCGCCAGATCCCCGCCAGAAGTTGCATCGACGACTCGATCCGGTAATACGCAGATATCGAGCAGAAATTTCAATTTTTAGATTTCCCAGTGTCGTTTACTAATCAGATCATATCGCTAAGGCATAACCACAAAAGGAAGTTGATTCATGATAAAAAAATATGCTGAACGGGCTAGAAGTAAAGGCTCTTCACCCGAAACTTCTGCTTGAAAAATTCTAGTTAAAATATGCTCTTACATCACGATGAGGCTGTGCAGGTGCTCCATTCTGTTGGGAAGAAAATTCGCCATCTTCAATCTGTTGTCAAACACATTCTTAGCGTAACTTCAAGTTATTGGCGCTAGTCGCCATATTGCTACAAATGAATAGTCCAGTCACATTTCAATGCAACCATTTTACATACGCACATAATTTTACAATTACACATATGTGTGCGTGAAGTATTCTTACAATACAAAGCGAAGCGAGGCGAGACACAAAAAATTGTATCCTAAGAAGACTATCGTAGGCATTTGTCTTGTTTTAAAAGGTCGAGCTGAAGCATTTCATTTTGTTTTGAGTTTTTTACGTCCGATATCACCGCTAGGCACCCCATCCGACGGCTTCCCAGCCCGAAACAAAGCCCAGTTTCTATGTCAAACCTACCCTACTATGATTGCAATATAGCTATGTATATAAATTAACAAACATTTCCCCTGAAGAACAGATGGGACATCTGGTACACCCTGAAGTATTAAGCGATGTTTAAGCATTGAGATTTCGTTGTAGGGCTCCTCGGTGTTAGCGGGTTCCACACAATATCGTGTGTTATTTTATCAAAATAAAAGTTGCGAACATTATTCTGAACACTTTTCTTTTTTTAATGTTGTTTTTTTGTTGAAAACTAAAACGTATGTTCTATCAGTCTGATAGCAAGAGTCATTGATATTCGAACGACATATGGTGAGCCGTTGATACCACAATTGCGATAGTGGTTACGGTGTTCTTGGAAGATACAAAAGCGCGCACTGAAATACGACTGTAAAGGTTTAGTTAAGCACAGAGCTTATAAATATCTGAGTTGAAGTAGGCGCACACAGAAGATCTATCTATATGGGTGATTATTACCCTGTCGTAGAGAAATAATAGATCGCAAAATGTATATCGCTTCGCTTTCCTAACTTTTCATACGTTATGTTATGAAAAAAGACTTATACTTGCGCTACAAGACCGTTTGGATGTTGAAATGTTATCTAGTTTGACCTTAGTAGAAGTCATTCTTCAGACTGAAAATGCTACGTGTTTTCAACATAGGAAACCGATTTTGAGCAGCACTTTCAGAGACTGGGGAGTCCTCGTTGTACACGCCACATACATACATACATACATTTAGGGATATTTCAGCAGTTTTTTTGCGGCTACACAAGAACGACGACGCATGCCAGACAAATCGTCTTCCTTAGGACACTTTTTTTTCCTTAGGATTTTAGAATCCGAACTCACGGTAAATTTCTATTGGCCTGTACAAAACAATAACAATGAGCTTGAAAATCATGAACAAGAGTTTTTCGAATAACATACAGCGAGAAATGAGGAGACGGAAAATATAGGCGAAAAAAACATGACTTTTCGAAAAGCGCAATATCTTGCATGCGCTATATTGTTTCTTAATTAGAGTTTCAAACGTACCGAGTCGCCTCTCGATATCAACTAGCCATTGAATTTATTTAACGAAGTGTACAAATCCTCTGGTCAAATAAATCGCAGTAGCAACAGCTTGCGTATCAGTCTGTCGTGGATCTTGGAATGATGACCTTTAGCTGACATCTGTTACTTCCTGCGTGAATATTTCTGACAACAACTCGTAGACATGCCTATTATTTATTTAGATAAATTCATAGCAGTATCTGATGAGCTATGTAAAATGGATTAGTAATAAACGTGGATTGCCGTGATGAATAAGAGGCGGCATTCATAAACATTAATTGTAGAACTCTATCTCCAGTTGAAACTTCAGAAGTTTTTCGTGTTCTTAGTATAAACTCATCAAGCAGGTACGTGTGAGCAGCGTTAATATCGTTCAATTTTTACACAGTTTTTGTAATGTTTCCGGACGGTACGAGACTCCGGAGAGTGCATTCGAAAATGCTAATTATCTATAATTTTGTCAATATTATTTCAAAAATAATATCAAATAATTATTGATATGCCGGCTGCTGGGGATACTTTGGCATATTGTGAAAGGAGAAGTTCAATGGATTCTAAATCACCGCCTGTTAGCGCCCACGAGTGCTTACGCATTTTTATGATTCGATGAACACTCGTAGATTTTTTTCGTAGCGAGATAACTGAGTGAGGTTACTGACTGCAAAACAGAATTTCACAATAAAATATTATTTTTTTGTTAATCACTTGTGCTCAAACGCTTATACCAAAACGTTACGTGACACGTATTTTGAATACTAAGGTATGACGATGAAAATTTTCGTTTGTTTAGTGATCGGCACTGAGGAAAAGTAAGCAGCAACGATACTGACTAAGTATAACGTCACTTGTAGGGTTCACAAAAAACCTATCGAACTAAACGGCACAACAGAGAGGAGGAGGAGAAGAAGAAAATCACGAAAAAAGTAAGTACGCTTAGTAAGGTTAGTAGGTAAGTAGTAAGGTTTATAGACGTGAGTTCGTCTCTGGTCGAACGTCCAGGTGAAGGGGAATAGCAGCACAGGCCAGAGATGTAAGCGATTTATTGGTTGTTTCATTGTTATTTAACTGTGGATCATTAAGTCGCCAAATGGTATGATCCAATCCCATAGTCATACTGTCAGGATATGATATGTCTCGATAGGAGAGCCATTTCCTTTTCTCTCTCTCTCTCTCCATCGATTTAGGGTAGCATTATTTAGAACTTTTGGAAATAGGCAAAGTCCAGTGGCTTTTTGCCAAGGTTTTGCGTCTAGTCGATTTTCATACGAGAAAAAATTATCTCTATTCGGTAACGGAGTCGGAGGTTCAACACACTGCTACTACGAAAAACCAACTGTTTCTGGACGAGGTACACAGGTAACCTTGCTATTTTTTTTTCGGTCCGTTGTAATTATGGTAACGGTCTTGCAGAAAAATGCTTGTATGGTCCAAAAAGGACTAATATAAACTTACTTTGCTGAAAAAGGGCCAAAGCAGGTTTCTGGCTCAAATAACCAACAGTGTACAATCTGTGTTAGCCTCTAAGGCTCAGCTAATAATTGTAATTCATTTGTCCTCTGAGCAACAAGAAAAAGTTACCGCCCGAAAATTTAGATCAACTTTCTGATTGCTAAACGAACTTGAAAAAAATACGTAGCCCCCAAAAATCTTTTGACATGTTGTCTATAGGACGCAACGTTTCCTGGCAGAGGGTTAGAATGAAACGTATGTTTTCACACTGAATAGATAAGTTGATAAACGTTTAAAGCTTTACGCCCGGTACTTTCGTTATACATTAATTCAGATAGCTGGCTTATAGCATGAAACGGAGTCAGCTTACGCCCGGTATTGAGCCTCGATAATATCGCGCGTTAACTCAGCAAGCGATCATCCTACCACTGCCGAATACCTATTTAATCTATTCTTTCACTCCCCTCCAACACTGCTGAAACGCGCGAGCTGACATAGCTGGAAAAGGAAAGGATCCGCAAAGCCAGATCTAAAATAGGCACTGAAGAACTTTAAGGTGAATACTTTTACAAGAATAGATGAGATTAAATAGGACTTAAAAACATTAGTGCGAAATGACTTCTATATTTTTAATCATGCTACAGACGAAAACGTGTAGGCCTGCATGCCTGACAAAAAATATGACAAGAGAAATTACCTCAATCATACAGTGCTAAATTTTACGAGCAATCATTAATGCTACGATCTATAATTAAAGCACATATAGATAGGTGAGTTTTACGTTTAGATGAGGCCCAAAGTCGGTAGACAGAGTTGGTTCAAAGTTGACATAGAAGACCAAATTTTCAGGCTTTTGAACGAGCGAAAGAGTGGCTAACTGCGCCTGTCATTTTCGTTGACAATATGTTTATACTTGAATTGGCATGACTTTTAGCAGTGCTCCAGAAGTGACAGTGATTATTGAAATTAGATTTGTCAGAAAAACGGAAATCACCAGCCCTCGATTGGTTAGCTATAAAGGCAGAAAGAAGCAGTCGCCAGTCGAATGCAACCGCCGCTTGCGCGGTCGCGCCAAAGTGGCAAGGTAAAGCTTCACCCCTTTCGCTTCTGTCAGCTGTCGGTTTCTCTAAGGGCCCACATAAAGTCTAGGTGAATTTTTCAACATTACGACGTTAGTATCAAGAATCCATAGATATTTTGATTGAGGCAGTAGTTTTCGCAAAATTTAGGTAACGGTGTGAGTTAATTCAGTCTACGAAAGTCCAGTGATTTGTCCAAATGGATGAAACTCCGGAAAAAGCCGATGAACCTATGCTATCGGTAAGTGGTTTGAATCAGCAAGATTATTTCAACGGTTTAATTGTCAAAGTAAGAGTCAAAGATCAGACAGAGCTAATAGTTCCATTCACTTCATCGGAAGGGTAAACTTGCTAGTAACAAAGTTCTCGACTACCTGAGAGCAGACTTCATTTATAGAGGTGAGCAGGGTAAAGGCGCACACAGTTGGCGCTCGACCATACGTATCAGCTTCTGATAATTTGATTATTTCTTTTCATTTTTTGTGAGCGTTTCGTGCACTATAATTTATCATCGTCTTGCAGGCTATCAATCAGTCCACTGCGACAGATGCGCTCTACGATTCTTCAAACTAGGCGATTTAAAATGACGGCAGTTAGCTCGGCATATAAAGCACTTTTTAATCTCTTGTACCCGTCTCAAACTATTGCATTGCCTGACTGAGCGTCGTTCTTAGGGTAGATAGTGCTTCGAACCTTCGAACTTCTATAGCCGTCTGTAACACGTAAAATATTCTATCGGATTAATATCTTTCTTTATACATACAAGTTGTGAAAAATTAGTAGGTTTTTGCGTCATCTTTTATATCACATTTAATTAAAATAAAAGGCAAACTTGATGATTGCTACCATTGGCCTTACACGTAGCTAGTCAAAGCTGATCTGGTTGATCGAAAACGAGAATGTTTCTTCGGGGCGGACGAGAGCCAAGGATAATTTTTTGTTGGCAGATCAGCGACGCTTGTCCGTCAATTTTAGCAGTAGAATGCTATTTACTCGAATATCTATCTCTGAGTGTTCGTAATAGGTTAATGTGTTTTTAACTGTAGCTAGGTCGTAACGTATAATAATGGCGATTGCCAAAGCGCTATTGAGGAATATGTTCCTCAGGACAGCAGCGAGACGCAGCTGTTTGCATACGTAATTATCTGGGATCGTATGACTTTATTAACAATCTATGGGTTGAAATATTAACAGCAGTTAGCGGAACTCTGATAAGTATAAAGCTGAACAAACTAAACGGGCAGATTTGCGTGGGAAGTCGAACACGGCCACTGAGGGGCGCCCCACAAAAACAACATTTTTCTGAGTCTTCACATTGAACCATTGTCGAGAGCGTAGAAATGAATACATTCAACTGTCATCGAAATGCGTACAGGTATCGCATTTAACATACGCAAGTTCAGATTGTACCGATAGTAATGTCGTGTATTCAGAATAGCTCGACGCAATGGTTGCAGTGGCTGATATCAACGCCCTCTCATGTCACCGCAGTCTTCTCAGACTTCTTCAAAACTAAGTGATTTAGGAGCAATTCTAAAAAAGGGCTGACATTATTATCGCGAAAGTGCTTAGTATGTGCCGAGCCCTAGCTGATCAGAAAACGAAAAGCCCAAATCGGACTGTTACAGGCTTCACTCTTTCAAGCAAAGTAAGGACGGGTCCACCTGCGATCTTTGCCTTTTTGATCAACGAAGGCCGTGCGCCAGGCATGCTCCGCCAATATTTGCAAGTTAAAGCCACTTCCGACTACTCAACAGATGCGAGCGAAGGGAACAGAGCCTGCATAAGAAGTATTCGACCTCGCGCCGAAGTTACTTACGATGTGCGAAGAATGCTTTTGCAGAAAATTTCTTATAAATAGAATACTTGCGTTCTTGTTTGACGTTGTCCTTCATAGCAGGCGACTAGACACAGTGACAGCTCTAACAACCTAGAGACAGCCAAAGACCTAAAAGACAGCTTTTTTTGCAGCTTGTCAGAGCGCTTTTTTCCTAGACAACCAGGCACTCTGTCCATTTCGGACACACTGTGACGTAAGTTATAATGTACCTTTGTTTAGAGTTACGCGTTAAGCTTTACTAGGACACGGCCTCCTCCTGGCATGAAATTAAATGTGCTTAACCCACCACATGCATAGAAATTTCGTAAACAAACAGAGCAAAATAAGCAAGCTTAACATGATTCTTCTGAAATTCATGTCGCGAGTTTAACGCCTAAAACTACGTTAGCACTGCATTGAAGACAACAACTTTTCAATACACAAAACAGTACCATATTTAAGGGTGTTTTTGTTTATCAAAGACATCGTGAAAATCTGCATTTTGTCGATTTCTAGAATTGCTCATGATATATCCAGCATTGGGGTTAACTTTGTGTTTCTTCCCTTCGCACAATAATACCTTGATATTTTACATAATTATATCTTTTAACGTGTTCAAAGTATAACGGATCCGAATGTGCTGATAGCCTTCCAGTGTTACTGCTAACGATATTGACGTCGAGTCGTACGGCGCTCAACCTCTTCCGTCGGTACATATTTGAGACTCAGTCTATTCTAGTACATACCAACGTACATCAGTCATCTTCGTAAAAAGACGTGTATATGTACAGCATTTACTATGACTAAATATTTTGTTTCAGATAGAGAAGCGGCGCTCTCAGTTGGCTGATGTATCCGAAGTAATAGGTTCGTTTGGTAAATACCACTTCCTCTTAATGGTCGTTAATATTCTTCGCGCTGTTCCCATTGGATGGACGTTAACGTCCGTCGATTTTTTGGCTGGTGACATCGACCACACTTGCGCTCCTCCACCAGAATATAAAAGTGAAGCTTGGCTCACAGAGGGTCTTCTTCCTAATGATGTTTGCTCCAGGTATGGCGCTAATTACTTCTCCACTTTCGAAGACATTAAATGGCATTTTTTTTTATTTCTAGTCTAGCATACTTTTGATAGTGGGAAACGTACTCGTAGACTCTGGTCGAAATACACTTGCCCATTAACAAGGACAGTATTCAATATGACTAAACAATGCTATTGCGGTGCAACGCGTACTTATTAGATAAAAGGGTGACGTTTAAGGGTCGCTTCGCTTAGGGCAATAGCGGTGTTGATTTAGCTCATTAGCCGACGCACCCTAGAACTTGTTTATGTCTCATACACTACTCAGACGCGAGAGGAAACTCAAGACAATTGCTGGGATCCATTGGAAGGCCAGATAAGGTTCCACCACCAGACCTATTTTAAGGAAATATATTGCGCTGTATATATGCGAAATATATATAAACGAAAAATATGTTGTCTTCATCTCCAGGTATTACTGGGATTCTGAGGGAATAAATTCGTCAATCGTCTTACCTTGTACCAAGTGGATTTATAATCTAAGCCAGCCCTCTAGTGCTGTCGTAGAGGTCTGTATTTATATATATATATATATATATATATGTAGATAAAGGTATAGAACAAACACTCTTGTAAATGGCTTTCGTTTGGATTCAACACTACATAACATTTTTTTTCCGAATCAAATCTGTGAAAATTTACTATTAAAAGCCTGAACAGACGAAATATTAGGGATCGCCGTTTCTTCATTTGTCGTCAAGGGTCGATTAATTCGGTGACAATGAACCATTTATGCTGTTGTCGTCAATGAGATAAAAAAAGGTCTGGATATTAACGTCTATTTTCATAATCCGAATATGGTCGTGAAGTATAGCTCTGTCTTACGTAGGAAAATTCAAATTGAAGGAGGTCATCCAATTGTTTTACCAACTTCATCGTGAAAATAGCTTCATCCCAACGGCACCGAAGACAATGTTCGTCCTTGATAACGTTTCTCCATACTTGCCTTGTGGCCATTATGCTTCATGAACTCACCACGTCACGGTCGAAATTAGTTTATGCGCATACCTTCAAAGGAGGAACTAGTATTTGATCAAATAACATAATCCTAGTAAATAGTCAAGCGATCAAATTTTGTCTGACAACCGTTACAAGGTAAATACTATTGTCAATGAATCTTAATTGGCACTGCCATGCGTCTGATATAGTTCTTCACACTGCACATTATCCATGTATCCGATGTCGAAATATCAGAGAAACGCGCCTTAGTTAGGCATCGTGCAATTCCCTAAACATAGAACTTATATTCCAGTGGGATCTTGTCTGCAACCGGTCATGGATGAGGTCTCTAATTCAAAGTGTGGTCTTTGTTGGACAACTCTGTGGAGCACTCCTCTTCGGAAAACTTGGAGACAGGTAAGTTACAGAGGAGACTATGCTCCCCGAAAATTCTATTTACTCACCCCATTATAGTTGGGCAGTAGACGAACTTAAGAGCTCAAAGTTCTAAAAATCATAGGTAAAATTTATTCTACTACAGCAGAACTAACATGGGCAATTTTTGTTCATTGTCTCAGTTTACTTCGTTCAGTTTACCTTACAATCTTACCGTATTGTTATATTCATATGCATAGTATTAAGAGAATGTGACTTCCACACAATTGCACAGATATGGCCGTCTGATAATGTTCGATGTGGCTGCTGTAACCATGTGTATCTTTGGAATAATTGGAACCTTTGCACCCTACATAGAAGTGTTCAATATTGTTCGGTTTGCCCAGGCCATGAGCACGGCCGGGCTTCAAATGCTCTCAGCTGCCTTATGTAAGTTAGTTTTGTTGTTTCAATACATCTTATGGTTTATTTGAAGCTAGCCTTTTGCAGATCAGATAGAACTTTCCCGTCGTACGCAAAATACACGATCTCTTAAAATCAAAGGCCACAGAGCTCGTGTTTTTTAGGAATTAAAAGATACCTACTTTTATAGCCCTTTTCCAAGGTCTGCAGGATATTTGCCACCTGTAAAAGGGCGAACCCTAAATTAAGTCGATCATATTTAACGGTGTTAAACCTGACACGCGGTGTTCAGGATCTCTGAAATCAGCTCGATTCAGTTTTATTGGCGTATGCTTATCACAGAACTGCATCTGTATTGGAATAGACATAATTAATAACAAAAGAAACAGTTCATGTGACGTTTAACTTTAAGGTTGGATACCATGGTTAAAAATTGGCATTATTTTGTCTGTTTTAGATTCGGAGGTTGCCCTACCGGCTGACCGAAACTATCTGCATCTTGGTATGACCTTGGGCTTAGGAGTGACCCAGGTTTTGCTTCCCAGTATGGCCAAGTGGCTCGATAACTGGAGATACGTCCAACTAGCTACAGGACTCAGTGCTGCTTTTTTAATACCGTTCCTATTGTTAGTAGCTACAGAATTCAACTAGGTAAAGCTATCTAAATAAAATTATCCAGAATCAGGGGGTAGACCTTTGTTCAGAACTCTATTATGAGTGTTCTTAGTTTGATTATATATATATATATATATATATATATATATATATATACACATACACGTATACATTAAACCATAAACCACCAGAATAAAAATATAACCTGAGAAATTGTACAACAATATTTCTAGATTACATGCATTTTTCACTAACCTGTTTATCTTCTGTCTCGATTGAAGCTTCATGTACGAGTCACCCAGGTGGTTACTGGCTATGGGCAAACAGGACGAAGCACAGCGTGCGCTTGAGGGCATCTTTCGCTTCAACGGGCGGACAATCCCTGACATGACAAAGACGATGCCCATCTTAGCACAAAAAGCGTCACGGAATCGTTCAAGCAGTAGTATTAAAGATCTAAGGCCATATCGCAATCTTCGAATAAATATTTTCATCATGTTTATTTTGTGGTGTGTATATGTTTTCGATTGTCTCCAGGATAAAAGTCTTTCACTTCATTTAGGTAGGAGCGTCTCACGTTCTCTATCGCTAGTTCTGGTATAGTCCGTTGCCAACTATATACCTTAGCATTGACTAACATGGTTACTTCATATGCGATAGCTTTGTTTTTCCTCTTGTGGTATATATCGGTTTATTTTAGGTCGGTGAGTAACACAACGTTGTTTGGGATTATATACCTCTCAACGAAACTCGGCGGAGATCGGTTCTTCAACTTTACGGCTGCTGCTTGCGCTGAAGTGCCCGCCGGATTTACCGGCCTCTACGTTATTTGGAAGTTTCGCCGTAGAAACTCGTTAACTGCCCTCATGGCAATTTGCTCTGCTGCCCTGATTACCACTGCAATCTTGCCCTTCGGTTAGATCCACGCAATTGTTTTTTATAATATGACAGATCAAAACACGCATTGATTCTACGCGCATTAAATGCTTGCCCTGTTTCTGACTATAAAGCGATTCTCCCACTTTAAATGTACAATTTGTAATTTACAGAGTTGATTTACGCTCGTGTTGCAATGACGTTTGTTGCACGTTTCTGCATCATAATTATTACGGCAGTGATGTGGGTGTTTACAATGGAGCTTTTGCCCACAGCCGTTCGGGGCTTCGGGCTTTCACTGTGTTTCTTTGTTGGTCGGAGTAGCGCCTCGTTTGCGCCCTTCCTCAGAGACCTCGTAAGTTATTGAAGATGACTTTATAAATTATCAGTTACTTAAAGTCAGGGTCATGACGTAGTTAGCTTAGGACGCACAAACGCACGGTTCCCTTTTAAGAGCCTGCACAACTGTATCTTAACTTTTAAGGATGAGACTAATCGAGTTTTGTAGACTGTCTGCATAGAACGCGTCTTGCTAACGAAAATTTAGCTTAAGTAACAAATCCGTTTTGCAGACAAAATTTAGCTTAAGAAACTGCAGGATAAATCGTATTTACAAGCAAAATATTATAGAAGAATCATAAATTCATTGCAGCTAAACATCGATCTGTACGTTATAATGCCTTAACAGCCTTAACGAGTTTAAAAAAGGGATCTGAAGATATAGATATTTACTCCAGTCAACTTATATAGAATCAATGTTTTTATCAATTTCGTAAAAAAAATGCTTTTCAGTGCAGGCAGGCATAGAATCCATTGCTGCTCCTTTTGGAGGAGGGCAACTTTGCCAGAGTGAATCCCTCAATATCTAAATTAAATCTACAGAATCGATTGTGGCATACCAAATATATTTAGAAATTACAGAAGAATAAGAACAGAGTCAGAACCTAGAATTTCTCTATAATAAAAATTATGTGTGTGTATTTTTTATCTTCACTTTTGCACGGTCTGCAATTAATTATTCCGATTTGTTTACAAGTTGGTAATAATTTACATGATTACAAAGTACTGTCGCGCAGGTTACTGATAAAATTTTTAGGGGGGAAGGTTTGGCATCTTTCACAGATTGATGCGCTGTACGTTAAACAAGTACGATATTAATAATCTCCTATAGCGCTATCACTGTGATAAACATTAGCTGTTTTGTTTGAAAATCTTTGTGCTTAATACTTTCCCAATATGGAAACTGTTGTTGAATTGTTCATTAGGTTTACATACGAAGTGCCGATTAATGGGGTATGATTTCTGACCTACATACTTTATATCAGATATAAACATGGATGAGTGGCTATGGGGAACCCTAATGTTCGTTCGCCTTAGTAATCTCCGCTGCGAAACCGGGACGTTGTTTCCGAAACAAACAAATTAAGTATACGTATCATTAACTATATTCAATGGTTGCTCATACCATTGATGTCTACTGACTAGCTGGAGTAAAGCTTTTTTTTTTTGAGAATCTTTGTGCTCAATGCCAAAAGGAAAGGCGACCCGTTCGCCCATATTCATGGAGGACGATCACAAGAAAATTGCTACTGTAAGCTTCTGGCCCATTTTATGATACATCGGCAAATGAGGTTCAGGGAAGTTTGCTCGTATTTCTGGCTGAACAACGTGAATTTCGTACGGGACATCCCGCCCTTACAACATGTGTAATACTGCTTCAGAGGGCACATTGCGTTTATCGTGGCCCAAAATAGACGCTGCTCGTGGATTTCAAGTGGGCATTTAGTATAACTTCCAGAGTCTAAAATTTGAGTAAACCCGGTCGCGTGCGGAAATCTACGGAACATGCGGTATTCAATCGGGTCATCAGTGTAAACTAGCTGCATAAGCATATAGATGACGGATGGTCTAGCTAGAGCTATTAGTTTACTCAAGTAACGTAGAGGGCAATAACTTGAGCCCTTTGCGATTCTCCCTACTGCTGAATGACCTACTACTTCGCGTTTAAAATTATAATTATACACTGTCAATCTTGCCGTCTTTGGAAAAGCTGGTTTCATATCCAGTAAGCTTTCGCTGGCCTGTCGTGCTACAGGAGCGTCCGCGTGATAGCCTATTCAGTGATACATTTGCCTGCAGATCGTAGGTAAACACAGGTTGTGGTCCTATTTCGCGCAAATCAAAACGAAAAAGCGAAAACTCGAAAGAACGTCGATGAAGCTGGACTGTTAATCAGCATGGACAAGTTAGGAACTACGAAGCTTCGCCGTAAAGCCCCTCGTTGTGTTTATGCTGCGCTGTTCATAAGGATTTGAAGGTATACCTTCAAGTATTTTGGGGTGATCTTGCCCGCAGGGGCAAGGGTGCCCGCAGGGGTGATCTTGCAGGTACGTTACGAACAGAGTGCGACGAGCAACGGTTGCAAGTATAAAAATACATATGCCCTTAGAAGTTTCCTTGCGCAGGACGTTAGCCATGTTTGACATAATGGTGGCTTTGATTGATCTCTATAGAGCTCCAGTTGTGTCGTTTGGAATCACCCCTTCTTCAAACAACTCTGTTTCGAGTTTTATCTTCGATATCGCTTTTATTCGGTTAGGTGTTCGATTAGATAACTGGCTTCCACTACTACATGATATATGTCTATGTTCGGGTTCGAACCGAAGATTGGCAGGCAAATACTTTGCCCACTAAGCTATCACGGGGCCAAATCTGTACGAACGAAACCTTGCTGCTTCTGAAAAAGCGCCATGCGTCTGCATTGCCGTTGAACGGGTTTGTATACCTTCTACACGATACACTGGTAGAGGATCTGAGATGCAGATTTTTATGTCTATTCGAAATATTGCAGCGCGTGGAGAAAAAGACCGACACAGGGATCGCAGTACATAGGTTAATTAATCTGATATGCGCGACAATGTAATTCGTCAGGGGATTACATGTACTTCTAAAAGATTTGGCATCTTTTGCTTCAGGCGACATGCGACGTCATCCGTCGCAGTACCGTCGCTGGCCAGCCTCTTCGACTAGATACATTAATCTTGAAATTTGGCATTTTTAATTCATATGTCAGCACAATATAATTGTAATATTTAACTAAAACTAAACGATCTTATATATTGAAGTTATGAACTACATATAACTATTAGTAAATACAAATATCTGCTGAATAAGTTACGATTCACTCCTATACAGGCTGACATCTACAACCCAGCTCCGTTCCTCGTACTGGCACTCTTAACTGCTCTTAGCGGTCCCTTAATTCGGATAGCTCCCGAAACTCTGGGGCGACCGCTTCCTGACACTCTGCTCGAGGCGGATCAGATAGGACAGAGGAAGAGAACTGTGAACGATGTCTAGAGCGCAGTGCCTGCAACCCTGTATACTGGTTGGTATATTTGTTTGATTGTGTAGAGATACTATAGGTCTATGAGAAGAAAAAACTATGCGTTAAGCATTTTGTTGGGCATCGGTCCAAATTTGAACGAGTGATCTAAGATAAGCATTTATTCAAAGTTATCTTCTGTACCTCAATTTACGCGCCGTTCAGTTGTCATCCCTGAACTTCATTACCAAACGACGTTTTTGGTCATCAAGACAAACAAGTTAATTCTGAGATTTAGGCCTTTAATCGAGCTTCGGGCAGATAAAGCATCTTTCCGTATATATTAAGTGCCATCTATGTTGTCTTTCCAGAGATTTCAGGCGATACTTGGCAAGTGTAAAATATTTTGGCCTGATACGGGCGGGCAGCCTTCACGAACGTCAATATCATGGATGAAGCGCCAAAACGTTCCTGCTTCACAGAATAGATAATTACAGCACTTCGTAAAACGCCATAATGTGTATATGGAAGAATACGTAATAAAAAAAAAACATTAAACAAAATACATTCGCACAATATGAAGCTGTTATATCCAATCGTTTCTATGTGATAGGTAACTTCTGTCTCTTATATATCACTCACATCCATACGTACATATATACCTAGTAAGCCAGACACAGAATAGAAGTATATGTGATTAAAAATAATTGTTCATTATTGCAAGGCAAAGCAAACAATATAAACTAGACGTTTAACGTATAAAAATATAAAAATACCATCCAATGCTAACCATATCATTCGATATGTGATGTATTGAAGGCCAGACGTGTGCACCACCCGAGATTTTTTTGTTCGGTCCTCTTTAGCGTAACGGTAGTTCTGACGATTATAAGGCACGACCTTCATTAGATATTGTTTCGCATCCGTTATGATATCGCTCGCTGTTGCTGTCATTTGCGTCACCTTTTTTCAAACGGTCGTTGTCGTCTGAGGAGAGAGGCAAAGTTGAGGGTGGGGATGTGCAGAGGGGCTGGGCGACCTCCTCCTCGCGAGCGAGCGAACGAACGACTTGGCTCGCGACTGCTCGTGTCGTCTAACCAGCGATACAGCGGCAGCCCCAACATGACGGTGAAAGAGGCAATCGGGCTCTGTTGAAACAGACAGGGCCACAGTCGAAGATAGCGCGAGATGAATGTCTACGCTCAATCGAACTTGTGCGACAACGATTTTGTTGTTCTCTAGGGCACTTTCTATAGGCAAGCTGAGCTGCGTTGTAGTCAACAACGTCTTCGGATCGTTCGGTTATTGTCTTCGGAAAGCAGAAGCCTACGCAGGTTTCCTGAGACCCCGAAGTACGTTCTTCGAGCATTTTTCCTTGAAGTACAATTCTTTTTTTACTGAAAACCAGTGGAGTTGTGCTAATAGTTCAATAGGTTGAGGATCGATTAAACAGCAAACGAAGCATGACGGATGCGCACTACAAAATGTGAACTTTTCGAAGCCGCTAGTAACGCTCGAGGGACCCTTTCTTCGTGTGTAACTTTTACGAAGCATCGGGTTGTACATTATAATGCCTGGAAGGCCCAATTTTAAATGTGCAACGGTTAATTAGCTATAATTAACGTCTATGTTATCAATAAAACGCGAAACAATATTATTGAATCACGATACGATGCTAGCGTCATGCAAGCTTGTGATTACAGTAGGATTACGTGGAGACGAAGCCGCTTTTCCTGTTAATTTGTTTAACTGTAGTGTGTCAATCCCAATGTTAACACTGTAGTTAGTGATGTCGTGCTGATGTCATCTGATGCTTGACTTCGATAATCATTATGATCTCAAGCGCACTTGAGAAAACTTCCAAGCGCGTTGGCGCGCGTGATCGGACCTCGTCCATTCGTACCGCGGCCTCGTCACTTAGTCATTCTACGATCAGTGCCGACCATCATATATTATCGAACATTGGACAGCTGGTCATTCTGGAATCGAAAACCAGTACATGATCATGGAAGATCCAAAACCTTCTAGGATCATAACATGTGTATTCCGTGTTTTCGAAGCCGACATATGCACAGACGGAATTAGCGAATCACATCGGGGCTCGTATAGCCGGGTTTGATATGTGGCGCGCGGTTGAAGCTCGGTATGTAGCTATAGAGTTTTACTCAAAGCACTACAGTGGTTTATCGGCTGATCAAAGCTGTAGCTTCAAAGAGCAGATGATGACTTCCAGATGCGTTCCACTAAGATGGCACAGATGGCAGTTTCAGCAGTTCGAAGATCGGCTCTGGCATTGCTAACGGGATTCTGGTTAGCCTTAGTGATATGGACACCCTCCAATGGCGATCTATTGGTGTTGCAAAGCAAAAACTTAAAGTTAGTTGATGACAATGGTCTGCGCGGCACGAACTCTGCGTTTGCCGGCAACTTTCCACAACAGAACAAATCACTGATAGCTAAGCATGTAATTACCGATGTCGATATTGCACGATTGCGACGGAGAGCCTTACCGTTAACCGAACACGGTCAAGAGAACTCCTCGGAGAGGCATCGCATTGGGGAACCAACGTCTTTTCGTCGTCGGAAACCAACCCAAGACAATCGGCGTGACGATAGTACCCGTATAGCTCCTCGTAAGGTCAAGGACGATATTCTCCGAGTGAGGGATGCTTTGCAAGCACAAATATCTACGACGAGGGTTCTGCTCGACAAAACGCATGACGAAGCCGGCAGGTATACAGGAAAGCCAAAACAATTCGTAAGAGAAGTAAATCTCACCCAAGAAAGATCCGACGAAGAAAGCAGTGACAGTAACATCCTTGACGAGGTGTTTATTTCTGTTAAAACGACAAAAACTAATCATCGAACACGGTTGCCTCCAATACTTCAAACATGGTTTCAACTCGCACGAAATCAGGTTTGTCGTATTTAAGGCCTAAAAGTCTTAAGGCAATTGAAGATCCTTCATTTCACATTTCAACGAAGAGCAGATTTAGTCATGACACTCGTTTGACCTAAGATAATTCCTACAATCCTATAATATTAAGTGATAATGTCGCAAAGTTCAATAGTTACAACGTCACTACTCTGGACATTCAAGTGGTTCTGTTAATTAACCTAACCTAACCTAACCAGCCTGAGATATGGTTAGAAATGTATCAAACGAGTCTCTGTTATAAATCAGTCTTTTTTATTAGGACAATTCACGCATTTCTTACTGCTTTAACAAATTTGGATGAATACCCTCCAACCGTCCGAAAATTTATATATATATATATTGTTTAGGATATAGCATTGTTCCATGTAGATCTATAATTAAATCTAGTTCTGATATTAACACGATATAAATAATAGAAATTCAAGTTCTGATAATAATTCCTACATCTTTTTTGGCTGATAGTCAAATTTGCCAGATCTCGTTACGCTTTGTTGTGTTTACTGAGACAGCCATTCGTTTCCAAATTATTTATTTCTGTTTTTGCTATGATGTTGAAATCAGCTCTCAAACACAAGTCACAATTACATACAGCGTCGACATAGTATGTTTAGAAAGGCGTCTCGGTATGAACATACAGATTTCTCGTACTTTCTCGTATTCATTGAAACCAATCTAAAAAAAAATCTCAACTTCTTCAAGGGTTAGAGTCGAACTACACAGTTCGATGGCTCAGGACAATACGTAGAAGTTCTACAATGCAAAATGAATCATACTACTAATCAAACACCCTTGTCCTGACGTTCTTCTTCTAAATGTTTTCTAGCCAATACGGGAGACCAAACGTAGGACTACCCAGAAGGCTTTAGGGGCGTGGGAGTTTTGGACAATATGATCGTTCGTAAACGTAGCTGACGCTGTAGCGTCAAAAATAACGGAAAATTTTCGGAAAGCTTATGTTGCTCAAGTTTATTATTTGTTTTTTTTTTTTCGAAGATGTCTGCACCAACCTATTTCGTCAGAAATATCGATGCGAGAAGGATTGTTTAGGGGCGAAATGTTTAGGTCGTCACCTTTTAAATGATTAATAAAAATCGTTCCAGTATAGGCAAAATTGCCCTGCACGCATAGTGGGCATTATAGAAAAAATACGTGGACGGTTGCCAGTGTTTTATTATACGCTGATGTACTTGCGTTAATCCTTGCGGTTACAGTTTCTTATCGAATCAAATTTAGATAGATTTTGTCAAAGCTTACATTTAGCTTTCTAGATGAGGTCGAGCCATATGGCACAATGCAATACGATCGAGGTAACTTTCTGTCTGCTAATCAATGGACTGTGTGTACAGATTCGTAGACACGTTTTACGATAGAAGTCTAGCTTGGCCTCAGCTCTTACGTTAGGGTAATTTCATTACCCGGGTTACGAGCAGATGAAGGATTCCTTTCAAACTAATTCGAATTAGGCTATATTGGAAAATGTCCCACTATGCAAATTCTATCTAAATCATTTTTATTTCTCAAGCTACTCGTCGCTACTGTCGGTTTTGCAGCATCATGGCGACGCTTTATTTTTCTAATTTTCGAAATTCGTGAGTAGTCGTCCATTTTGGACACTGTTGGGCACCATCTCTCCCAACTGATAACGAAAGCTTTTCTAGCTAGATTATGAATTAGCTTAAATCTCATTGTCGTCGTTGCTGTTTATCTTACTGCTTTGACTATGCTATATACCAAGTTTGGCTGCCTTTTTGCACCTCTCTTGCTAAACGTTGATTTATTCTGTAGGTTCGTAAACTGGATAAAGGCAAGAACAATTCCTGCGGAGAAATATATGGCTACTGCTGTCCACACAGTTTTTGTTTCATTCAAAATAAACATAACTGAAGAAAAAATATAGCGAAAGAGATAGTATCATATGTAACAACGATCCGCCATTTATGTCGTAGTAGCAAATAGGAAGAAGCTAAAAGGCAGCAGAAATACAGAGCCAAAATGAACCATCTCAATACCGTATTCTTGCGCTTTCTTTCGAAGTTTGAGTCGAAAGGTCGCCAGCGCAAAAGGGAAAACGGAATTTTTTATGTAGCGCGGCATCAACTGATTGTACACTACCGCCTACAACCAAAGCCTTCTGTTAGGGTAAACCTTTTTGTGTAATGCTATTTTTAAGGAGAAGGAGAAGAAGGACGGTAACATTGAAATGGAATTAATTCGAATCTTTTCCACGAAATGCTCATATGATTTGTACATTGCTCCTCAGAACTGGTATTTCTATTCTCTACAGCCGTCCTGCCGATCTGCTAAGGTACACGTTAGGCGTAGATTCAGCAGGGTAGTGTTTTTTTTCTTCATTAAATTTGACAAAAATCATAAAATTTAAACCTAGACGATATATGTATGTATGTATAGACACCCGTTTGGCATGGAACAAGAAATGAGGGAACATTTTAAAACGGCCAGTTAATAATTCCGGGCATCAGCATAAAGATATCGCATCACGCTTGCTAACGAACTCCTCTCGAATAGTTATGTTTAGAAAACGTAACGATGGCACAAGGGTCATGGCTTTTTCTGTCGTGTATTTGTGGGTGTCGCGCGTCTGTACCGCCGCAAGCAGATATCATTTCTAATCTAGCCGTGTTTGCATTGAGCCTATTCGTTTCAACATGCAGTTGGAAAAAGAAGGGAATCACGCTACACTAGGAGTGCGGCTGATAGCAGTTGTCGCTACTGGTTCTACCGTTTTTCGTGTTGTTGTTGTTTTCATATCCGATATAGTGCGGTCGGCTGATTAAATCTTTTGACCGTCCGTCTGCGCACTTCAGTCTAGTTCACGTCATAACGTGACACTGTGACTCGATATAATGGGACGGCGTTGACGCTCATCGGATAGCCGGACGCAGGGAGGTAGCGGCAACTAGAAAAAGGGATTTGTTGTTGTTAGGATCTCTATAGCATGGTTGTACCGGCTGCGTAATGGCTAGTCGCATTAATAGCGCCAGTCACATCACTGCTATCGGAGGTGGTTCTTATGTTGGAGCTTAGACGAGGAAGATGCTAATTATTTTCTTAGTAATTTAAACACAATTATATTTCATCGTTTTACTGAACTGTATGATATCAGTCTGTGTATGAGCATAACGTCAAAGGTTTTTAGGTTGATACGCGCATACAAGTAGACAAACCCCAGCTGTATTTAACAGTTGCTATAGTCGGAAGATATATACTACTCAGGACTGCTCTTTTGGACCCATTTGTTGTTTTTTTTTTCTACTCAGTGTATCTGAACGCTCTAGCCGGCAAAAACCGGCAAGCCTACAAGAGACTAGGGCCAGTTAAGATTGCATTTGCTCAACGAAAGCGATGTCATTAAGGATGGTTGTTGTTGTTTATTTAATCCTTAGTAGCCTGTTCCTAACAGAACTTACGACTGAGAGATTAATACGTTCGTGTGACGCATGAGAAATAGAGGAACCTTCAGAGTCAAAATATAATATTCTGCTCATTTACGTTCTTCCCTGGACTAGAAAACTGTCGGTTCTCGCTAGCAACTCATTGATCTTAAGTATCACAATATCAACGGTATTCACTGCGGGACTGTAAAAGGTGCTGGCTAGCCAGTGACCGCCAGCGGTGCATTGGAAAGACTTTTAAAACGACCTGTTTCTTGAAGGAATCCGACAGCGTATCGGTCGGCACCCAGCATATGCCAAGTCTAACCGGCAGAATGTGTTGTAGTCGTTGGTTTTCGAAATACGGTCTTAAGGATCAACACTGTGTTCTTCCTAGCATGCGGAATAAACGCGATTCTGGCGCGCATCGACCAACGTTTTCTCGAACAGAACTTAGCACGACAACGCTATAGGTTTTAAAGCCTGCCTGCCTGCCTGTCTACCACAATGGCCCGATTGCTGATAAGAGAGGCCACCGTTGTTGTTGTTGTGGTGACTACCAAGTTCTTCCACTTAGAGCTAACGTCGTAGATGCGTACGCGTGTATAGTTCGTGCGCTAGACGTGGCGATCAGCAGTTACGCGGTCCCCTCGTATGATTCTTATTTAAGGACGAACGAAAAAGGCCACTAAATAGCCAAGAAGAGGCACAGACTTATCGGTAGTAAACTATATATCAGTTTTTTGCTCTAAATGGTTTCGATAAACCTGTTTACTATGGGTAGTTTACACGGGGGAGGAGGATGCATTATTCAAGTAAACGTCTAGATTACGGAATTATCCATGTCGAGAAATGAAGCAGAAAACGAAAAGGAAGACAACAATTAAGTGTGTATTTGTAATTGGTCGAAATGTACAAGGATCGTTATGTACGTAGCATCCGACCTAACGGCACACGTCGCTGTATTCATCGCGTGGTGATTGTTTTCTATGGTGACAAAAGTCCGTCGTACAGAACCTGTGATCTATAGATCCTCTTTTGTAATACGTGTACGCTGTTACTATGAAAAATTCCGTGTTCCGGTGTGCATATCTATGTAGAATTCGATAGCTTGCTATTACTACGATAATAGTCAAAAAGGTACAAACAACAGATATGTTACCTTGCATAAGTTGAAAGCAGATTTGGCCAATGCTTTAGAGCTAAATGTTGTTTCTCTTCTTTTCTTGCAGACATATTTCTTTAGTGACACTGACGATGGTGAAATCGCACGGGCCAGTGGTAAGTACGTTAGCCCAGAAGCTTGGGTTTGTTTAGGAACGGATACTGCTCCTTTTGATCTACAAATAACCTTGATTGAGTGGTAGCTGTCGCTAGCCGGTCTTTTCATTTTTCAACGTTAGCTCAAATATGCATATGATCTGCTACTCGCTTATTTCGCACGTACAAGTTTAATCGGCTGAAACTTAAGGTCTTTCAGCCAGAAAGTTGTGCTCATACCGTGCAGGTAGATACATTTTGCTTCTATGCTCTTGGCTATATATATATATATTGAAAGTTTGTTGCTGCAAGACGGCTACGCAATACGGCGTACTTATTTCGTAGTTACTGCATATTCTTTTACGATTAATAGTCCCTTGATGATTTTTTCTATTCGGATTACAGTTAAAACTTTTTATTGATAGCATATATCTATCTAAGTCTGTGAGATCGGTTTCTTTATTGAGCAGTGATCGCCATTCCTAGATTATCCATTTCTCCCCTTTGTCTTCTCCCCGTTGCTTCGAGATATTTTTCTGGCATAGACCTCGACACACACGCAAACATATATACATATATCCAGAAAAACAGCCCAGATGATCAATTTCATATAGAAAACGAACACTAATCCTTACGATGGGCATTCGCTGATGGATGTTGTCCTGAATCCATTCGAACGATACAGCAACACCTATGTTCGAGCCGTGTCTTTTGCTCTTGCTTTAATCTTATTAATTTAATAATATTTCCAGTTTTTATTCATACTTCAAAGCTAAGTTATGCCAATGTATGTTTGGTGTTTCCTCAACTTAGTTATTAATCAGCCATCCTTCTCGGGCTTTCATTGGGCAAATTCAGTCACCTGAAATACAATAGTAATTTAAAAAGAAAATTAATTTTTTATTTAAATTTGGTTCGTTCATTTATCCGATTATGGAGAATTACATGCTGAGTATTACAGGTATAGATGAAATATATAACGAACGTTTTGTATCTAAATTCTTCATATAAAAATGAAAACAGATGACGGATTTAGCCTTAAGGACGCCTTTTTTAGTTCCGAAATAGAACAGAAGCGGCAATAGCACCGACTGTAGTGCAAGTAACAGGCTTTTTACGAACAGTCAAGATATATCTGTTATATCTGAATGCGTAAAACGTTAACAGGAAGAGGGTGAGTTAGACATTGGTCAAATAAAAGCTTATTTTGGTGTATGACAAACTGAGACCGGTGTTCCGCTTGTACTATCGAATCAAACTGACTCAATAGCAAAAGAGACGGAGACAACAAAAACGCGTTATGCGATTTCGCTGGTATCTTATAAGATCAGTAGAACTGGGCATATAGAAATACAATTTGTTGCATCAGAAGTTGGGGCCAAGTGCTTGGCCGGACAAGTCGATGGTCCAGTTATGAAGAACAATCCCATAATCTAGATAACGCATATGTTGCAACACAATTTCTCATTCGTTTTAATTATATTTATAGCGGCGTACATTGATTGTAAATTGTATCTTGTTTTGCCTCTACTTGTCTGCATAGACTTAGCATACTGACCTAGGCAAATTTTAACATGTCTTGTATTTATTTAAAATTTGTTTCCCTTTGCGAAGGAATGGATAAATGGAAGATTCTCGTAACTAACTGTTACACGTGCTTTTAGTATAGTTTATACCACGAGCATCCGTTGAATTTTTTCCCTAGGGAAATTCTTTCGTTATTTATTTATCCTAAATCACAATAAACTATTGACTACATTGTTTAGCGTGTTAGTGTACATGCCCATACTGCTTACAATGTAAGATCAACCTTATGCATGTCACAAGATCATCTTGATTTATTTCACGTAAATTTATTTTTTTTCCATTTGCCGGGCCAACTCGTGGTGAATGACCATCTACTTCGAATGTTGATTTAAAAAACGTTTCTTTTTAAGTAATTTCAGCTCATATAATTTATGACACTCTGTTGCCCTTGTCAATACGTTGTTTCTGATATATATATATCGTGCTATTTTTATATTTCTACTTTCAGGTGGCCACTTGGTGGTAACAGGCTGCCCGATCGGTCACTCTCGGCGAGCTCTAAGCTGTAAAATGAACTCTGAATTCGACGTGTTTGCCGCCAGCAACCGCAGTCAAAAAAAGTGAGTCCAACAACGACTTCGGATCGACGTTCGTTCTACCTACCTATGGATTTCGTTTTCGATTCATTGTCTAGTATTGCTTCGAATGGTAATAGCAGTAACACGGGATAGTACTACTATTATCAGAGACTTACTGTAACGTTAACAACCTCTGGCCCTCACGGTCAGTTGTGCAGCTATGAAGTGGGCACGCAATCGCATGCTACCATCCTACTGGTAAATGCCCTCCAGCAGTCGCCGTTTTTCACAACCCCGTCGTCCGCCCCTGCCACCATCTTTTTTTTCATATCGTTGCCTTTAAGCATTACTTCAACCGCAACCAGCCGGCCAATCGGTCCCGAATCGGCCTGTGTGTATAGTCATGCAGCCTGATTCTTGCCCAAACCCCTCTGCGCCTCGCGTTGATCTTTACCATCAGCGCCTTGGTTACTGGGTCCCGGTTTGAAAAAATCCGTGAGAACCTTACTTGCGCTAGGCTGTAAGGATCTATGGTTAGACGGCAGTCGTAGTAGCAGCAGCAGCAGCAGCAAGAAAGAAGCATATAAAGGAGAGAAAAGTAGATAAAGGCGAGAAAAATAGGTTTCCAAAAGACGAGAGCGAAAACATCGTAAAAGCACTACGGCTTTTTCTAGGAAGCCTGCGCGACATTGGCTTCTGGTGCCATTGCGGTCATCGTGCGATCATCCTGTCATGGTTGGCATCCCAGACCGACCAGGCTCCCAAAAATGAGATTGGCGTAAAAGGAGGTGGATACAAGGGCAGGAAGTCTAAACTTCGCGCCACGAGAACTCTTTGTCATACTTTTCGTCTATTTGTTTTTCATCGTCGAGTTTCTATGGGACGGCGGCAGAGAGCCAGACTCAAAACACATAGTATATGGAAGCAGAAGGAAAAAGGAGGAAGCCGGACGTTGAGAGATATGGGACTGTGCTTGTCGTGCCGTTGAATTTTCACTTGTTTGCACGAACGGCGTTCCCCTTCTACGAGCTTCGTTGTGTCGTGTTTATGTAAGCATTTCTGTTGCTGTTGCTACTGCAGCGCTTGTCCATTTTTGCTTGGTTAAATCTACCGTTGTTATTCAAAGTTGTCTTTACTCGCGCTCAGGGTACCCTTTCTCTCGCCCCATTCATCTGCCGTCACAGCTTTTTCTCGATATTCAGGCGCGGATCACCTGGTCAAAGGCCACGTGACGGTAGCTAGCGGTGCGGCAGTGCCTTAGGTAACTGGGGCTCGCGTCTGCAAGACAGAAGGCGTTGTATTAATTAAGCCTGTTTTAAAAATAACAAACTCATATACGGAAAGAGGAAAATAAAGGGCTCATTTGCACCACATATAGAAGCTATATATCGTATTATATAAAATATAGGGATAAGTTTCTCGATGTAAACGTTGCAAAAATTGGTCCGCTATTGTGCTAAAGTTTATGTGAATTTGATTATCTACAGACTTCCATTGCGCTTAATAAAATGGCATTTCTTTACTCTCTTATAACTTTTCACCGTTTATTTACAATAGTTATGTTTTATCATAGTCGTTTTGAACTGTGGTTTGATTTTCTTTGATACGGAGACCAGGTTTCTTCATCAGTCAGTTTTATGACTGTTTTCCATGCTCCATGTGTCAGATCTAATGTGTAAATTTAGAAAAAGAATCTATACGCAAATAAGAGGGGCGAAAAATAGAAAATTCTAACCGGCTTTTCGTGGCCACTGTGTCTAACGGTGATGAACCGTTACTTATATAGATGATTCTTAAGTATATGTGAAAAGTAGTTTAACTAGAAAAATGAACAGGAATCCTATGCACCCTTTCTAGTTTAGCCTTAATCACAGTCTCAAAGCACCCGGCAAGAGGAAACATTTTTTATTTGGTAATTCTCTTAATTAGGTGGTGGTGTCACTTCGATGACGATAATTACGTAAATGTGCCTGCGCTGGGCAAAGTTCTAAGACGTTACGATTCTTCGCGCGTCTGGTACCTGGGTAGAAACTCCATTATGAGGCCGATCGATCTTAACACCAAAGACTGGGTAAGTACTTGACAATTTTCGGTTGTTGGTAAAGAAACTGTGAAGAAACTCTATATTAATTAATGTACTTTTGTGAATCTCTCTGAAGGGCAAATTCTTTTGGGTTGTTCCTCCGTCTAATTAACAGTGGACAGTTTACATTTGGCGAAGTTACTATATTGAAAGCACGCGGTCACATTTGTATAATAAGTTATAAAGAAAAGTTGAAAACGGAGTCGTCAAACTATAAGTATTCGTACCATATGGTATTAGGTATCGTGACACACTACTACATCGTTAATGCCTGTTTGTCCATGAGCTTTAATCCAGGTTTTTTTTTTTTCTAATTATAGGGGTCAGTTCGGTTCCGTTTTGCGACAGGTGGTGCAGGATTTTGCATTAGCCGCGCGTTGTCCGACGCACTGGTGCCTTACGCATTGTTAGTAGCAACATGCTTTGATAAGTAGATAAGTAAATATTGAAAGTCAGCTCAGAGGAAAATACCGTTCTGATCACTCTGCCAGTCTGCAACGTTTTGCAACATATGAAATACATTTGCCTGAGAGCCTCAACTATCTATTAAGTTCATTGGCATATAACATCGAGGGGCTGTTCTTCACTTTTATCGAACAAAGTAAATTTGGCTCGTTCATTTTTGAAGTTATGTTCTGTTGCAAAGATAACAGCAAGACAACAAATAAAATACATCAGTAGCTTCTGTTATCCGACTACGAAAAAGAGGATCGGTCTTCACCTCGCTTGTAGAATCGTGATCTTCTGTATATTTCTGCTCAGCTCTCCTGCTGCTTCTGTGATGCGTTTGCTGCGTTCCTCTCGTTCTTCGTTTTCTGCGCCGTACAAAAAAAGCCTTCGTTCGCACGCGTATCAATCGCTCTATCGGATTACACGCGATTACGATTTTCGTCGATGATGAGCGGAAAAAAGTTCTCTCTTGCACTTCTCTTGCTTCACTCTTGCGACTCTGAAAAGGATGTAGCGATTCACAGCACTGAATATCCTGTATTTCTGTTGATGGAGTAGACGTTCATGGAAACATAACTTAAACGAAAAGTTTGCTTCTATTTCTTTCCATTGATGAATCATAGACGTAGAATAGGAGCGAGCTAAAAAAACATATATATATATATATATATATATTTCGAACGTCAAACACCATAACTTTTAGTTAAACGTTCACACTTTTGAACCAGAAAGATGGACGCACGCTTACCCCACATATTATCCCACCTCAAAAAAATGCACTGTCTTGTAGAATATTTTCGATGCCGTTATGAACGCCCCACGAAGCACTATCCTCGATGAGAGGACAAACATCGGTACTTGAAAAATGGGCCCTTCCCGCGAAAAAACGTTGAAAGTCTTTTTTTACCATTGTTGAATTCTTCTGTCGTGTCCTGAACAAGGCCGCACTTAATGTGGATTATTTCTAAGAAGATCAGGAGAGATCATCTGAAGATGGCTATGTACGTTCCATTTGGTATCGAATAATTGGCCGCACTGTTTGGCCCCTTTAGACCTTGAGCCAAAACATCAGATCATGTTTGGTCTATCTCCATAAACTGTTCTCCTGTTAAGCCATACCCCTCACACTGTCTCTTCGTTCTGCGTTGGCGGCACCGGCGATGTTTACCTCTGACAGAATTCTGTCTGATGATAAAGAAGGAGCCCTCGGTCAGTTCCCTGCTTGACCGCAACACTTTGCCTTGTATACAGATATAATGCTCTCCACGCGCTTGGAAGAGCAGGTAGCTAGCTATCAGGTGAGATTATCGCGCTTTAAAATTCCACAGCTGTTTTGTTCGGGCACTTTATTCTTGTGGCTGGATCAGCTCGTCTGTTTAGACGGGCTGATTCCTCTTCATTGAGGCCGCGGCGCCCGTGCGGTATGCCAGTGGTATTTTTTGTCGGCAGTATCTATCTGCCTATCTATTTAAGTGGCATTGTCGATCTCACGCTGCACGTCCGCTGGTCGCGTGGACTTTCCGATACGCTACTAATCGAAATGGCGTTGTTACACTGCCAAAGTCTGCTGATGAAGAAAAGGTTTTTCATCAATGCTGCCTCCTTTCTGTCTCTGCCTTTTCTGTTCGTAATCTTTGGCGTTGCTACTTGTTTATCCGTTTGGAGTCGGAGTCAAAATGGCCTGCGGCTTTGGCGGCTTGTCGGGTGCGAGCCAAGAGCTGTGGTGCGAACAAAACAAGGAAGAGCATGGGTCGAGGTACCGAGAAGAGCAGCGCAGTAAGAAGATACAGAAAAGGTAGAAGACAGGGCCTCATGGAATGCTTGCAAGACAAAGGCTGTGGAACGATCAGCATCAAACACCGCTAGCCTCATCAATAAAAACTACTAACACCAATGACAACAACACCAGCTAGCCATCAGTCAACGAAACAACATCACTCACTATTCATGCATCAAAGTCAATTAACTATCGGGATCAATCGACCTCGAACTTAAACAAGCCAAGTGGCCTGTATCGTATACGTATGTCATGCGGAGGTTTATAGGAACCACCTTAAGCAGTTAATGTGCTTCTATGGGATGACAGAGTGTTCAGACGAAGTCGCACAAGATCGAGTTTTCAGAAAGCGGATAAGCCCAAGATTAAATATTAGAGCAATAAAGAAGTGCCAATAACAGCAGAAAACGTATACGGACACAATGATGGCACGGATAGATGACGCCAACGGCTCTCAAGTTTTATTCGGGTCGGGGTTTTCGTCGATAAACAATGCTAGACAACGGACTACGATCAATATAATATAATGTGGTAGATTAAACACAAACAGATACAGTCATTAAAGGAATAATACCCTGTTCGTCTGTCTGGGGGCATCTAAGTTAATAATGGCTCGAATTAAGACTTATCAAGTTGATGGGCCACTGGCCAAGACACTTAAAGCTTAAGCCGTTTGTACGTCTTTGAATAAATAAAACAAAATATATATAATAATCCTATTCGAATAATAGGTTGTTTCCAATATTACAAATTTCACTGCCATAATGATTTAATGTAACGCGCGTATGAGTACCAGCTATCTAATATTTACTAGAAGAATATAAGTTGTTTCATTGACCGCTTGTGTTGTACGCCATATAAGCCATCTATTTCAAGAGCATTCACTGTTATTTCAGCGCGGGTCGTTTAGCCCAGCTCTCGGATCGGATCCGTTTACCAGACGACGTCACTGTGGGCTTTCTAGTCGAGGTAAAGTTTTGTTTTCTGATCCGAGTCAATAATGTTTTATCAGACCCCTAATGTAAATTTTATTACACGAAATCTGCACTTATTGACTGGGCAAATAAAAAAAAAAAGAATAATATTGCGAACCTATTAAGCATTTTATATATTGTACAAATTTGTGTACAATAAGTGTCTATCGATGTTTTCGTTCTCATAAAAATTAGAGTGTACGTCCTGAATGGTGAAATTAACCGCAAGGCCATCTGCTCAAGTAACTTGTTATTATATCACGTGTTTGCCCCTCTAGCGCGAAGATCAGCTGAGTGTTTTCTATAATAGGTTCCAGCTCTGGCACGAGAATGTCTACGCAGCGCTAGCTGTAAAAATATTTTCCGGGATACTTTTATAGTGTACGTTCTATGTGTTCCTAACGCGTTTCCAAAAAGCCAGTTGCGTAGCCCTGCTGGCGTATTCATTTGTAAGCGCTTAGCTTTTTTTTTTTGTAACTGATGAAAACGTTAATTTTCTAATTATAGGTAATAGTGGGGGCGAAGCTCACGGTTGTACCTGGATTCCATTCTCATCTAGAGGAAATGAAGCTTCTAGAGGGTCCTCTCAAAGATCAAATAAGTTTGAGTTATATGAAGAAAAGGAAGAATTTTGTTGGGCTTGAACAGCGTTTACCAAACGACCCAACTAGGTGAGCCCAGAAATGCACATCTATTATGTAAAGAAAGATTCGGGCTATCCTTATAAATATGAATATCCGAAAGATACTCTAAATTTGCTAAAAACGATTCTTGAATAGCTGGAGGAATTAACGGCACAATGTCTATTATTTGCAGCGAACGTCTCTAGTCGTTTTGCAAACACTGTTAATTGTACGCGCGTCCTGTACAATATAATCTTCCTTAAAAATAAACACTTTTTTAATCATCTGAACATTTAATCACGCATTGTATTATACATTTTCGTATGTGGATCTTTCGTATGATGTAAAAAGCGGCACGGAAGGAAGCAAGGAGCCAAATACGGGATTCGATGGTGCTTCGGATATGGTCAATAGAATAGATATGACGTAAGCTATGGATACGTCAAGTCGACTTCTGATAAACGGTTCCAATATTTGACATTTTCAGATTCATTTCTATCCATTGCGTGCTTTTTCCTTCGGAGCATCTCTGCACCCGACTGCAAGCGAAACATAGTAACTAACGCGTGACGGCTGTCTCTGTGAAATAATAACATCTGCGCTATGAACAGCTCACCTTTCGATAATGATAGTTCCGAACTTGAATTGTTATCGATTTATTACAGTTAAAAATTAGTTAATATGATAATAAATAATTGTTATTTTTAATTAAATTTATGATATTTCAATTATTTCATAGAAATGGCTCGTGGCCAGCCAACTAAACAATGAAATGGAGTCTACTGGAGAAGAGTCTACTAAACGATCAGGATGGCTGGCTATTGATTGCATCACGATAGAAACGAAATAGTTGAATTTCCAAAAAATATATTAATTTCGCTGCCGTTGCGTTCGCTAACTTACGTACCGTCTCAATAATACAGCAGTAAAAACGTGCCAGTCGTCAGGTACAGGAAACAGGAGAACATGACTCTCGTTTTTTGCTACAATCAGCTATCTGTTGTTATCATCGTCGTCGTCCTCACTACCATCGTTAACTATTACTGTGTTATTTGTGTGAACAACGTGTACGTATCTCAATGGACAAGAAAGAGTATCGTGAAGGAAAGAAAAGAAAAAAAAAGCCTAAATATCGATTGAGCGTGTGTCTAAGTGATAGTTAGGGGGGTGTAAATATGTACAACTCTTTCTTGACCGGATATTTATCTAGCAGTGGCGCGTTGAATTATGATTTTTTGTTTTAGCGAGCATTGATAACTCTACTAGCAGATTATTTCCTATGAGACACTGTGTATAAAAATGAAAAAATGTTAAAATTTTTCAAAGCTTAGCTTTGCTATGCTATTGAAAGTGGCTCGATGACCTTTTTCCTGTCATCCTAGATGAAAAGAAGCCTTGAGACGTGCAATATTGTAACACATTTTCCTAAAAGGCTTTAAATCCAGCAGAAAATTGCACATTTTGTTTGCACTTATTGTTATTACATACTGTCAGTGTGCCGTCCGTGTTGGTGCCAATTGAATCGGGAGCCATGTCATCCCGGAACGTATGTTTCGTATGTTTTTCAATACAAAAGATAACAAGTTCAAAATAAAATACCCGCGCTGTGTGTTGGCCCCGCGACTTTTAAATTTCGTATCATTTGTACACGTAAGTTACAGCCTAGTTAATGAAAACGTACATGCTGCAATACACTTCCGTAGTACAACAACGCGTGTTCCATTTTGCCTTAATTGTTCTTAACAGATTTTTGATCTTATCATGGATACATTTTCGTTCAAATTTATCCCCAGCCTGGACAGAAACAGCTCGCTGTACCTGTAAAAGAGCGTGACGTTTTAAGGTGTTATTATTTCTATTTTTCTTATACTTAAGTGGACTAATTGCATTGTTAGCAAATCTTGCTCGCTAGTTTGCCTATGAATCCTTCTGAGTCCCATGGATCGGGTGCATCGTTCCTACGTCAATCACGATCAAGTAGCATTGTCGTTCCCTCTAACAACTTGCAACTTAAATATTGATGTTTTCTGAATGAAGAGGCACTAGTTAAAAACAGTGGTACGAATAAACGTTCTAAATAAGGTTGGTTTTTTTTTTGCTAAAAATAATAATAAATCATTCATGCTCCCATTACTGTAGAATTATTGGTGTTATGTACGGTGTTTATATTTTCTGACAAGGTAAGCGTACGTTTATCGACTCTCATTTGACATAATCCTATTTTATCGATTTGAAACGAGACGTTGCGTTTGGGCCTGCAAGGTGATATCGCGAAGTAATGCGATCTCCTTGTCAAACCTGGCCCAATTAATATGCCGTGTTACACTATTAATATGCGTACAAAACGGTCGGCTTTTGTTCACTACAAGGACTTTTCGCTAAAAAAAAAACGTTATTTTAGCCTGCTTTTTAAGGTCACCTACTACCTGTTACCTGCTCGTACGAGAACATGATTCTTCACGCTGTTCAACAAGGCCTGCACCACTACTATACATTCGTTGTCTCCGTGGGAAGTTCACTGGCTATAAGGCCTAACAATATTTTCCTGATCTTTCGCTTCTTCGCAGTTTCGTTGTTTCGCTATGTTTTTTGAGCACCGTTCCTACATTCGTGTATTTTGTGTCCTGTGTTCGCGTCTTAGCTGCGAATTAATTGAGAACTGTGAAGTCTATCGAGAATATTCTGCGTTCTGGGTTGTACTGATGACGGGGCATCTTTCGTGAATTCTATCCCTGTGCCTAGCATTAGATGCCCTAAATTAAAGTGAATCAAGACATCATATGATTCTCTATGTCCTAATACAGTTTAGCAATTTAGGCGAAACACGTACAACAGAGTGCAGTAACAGCATCGTTTCTACACCTTTATTCAACAAATAATATAGACAGACGTTTGCGAATCGAACATAACGAAGTCTATTGTTGAAGTCGATCTATTTCCAGTTCGCCATCCTATCGAAGTGCATCTACAACACGAAGTCGATCGTCGTTTAACGAACAAAAATTAGTATCTGGCGTAACATGTCTTCGGTGTCATTTTAAGCGAAAATGTTATAAACCATAGAAATTTACCTAACTTGACCTGAACTCTAATATAATAATATCGTGCCTTTATCATTATTATTGCTATTCCTTCAACTGCCTTTTACCTTGGAAAAAGAAAATCGTCAAATTCCGTCCGCGCGTCCCGGCAGATGCGCACGGAGCAATAACTGTCAGAGTACACTTTTACACCAGTTAAACTACAACAGTCGTTATACTTTTGCCAGCCGCTTAACTTATCTAACTTACATGTACGTATTGAATATACGGATATAGATTTAAGCTGCTTTCAAGTACAAACATGAGAGTTTTCGATCGCTCGGACTAGCACAAAGCTAGTTGGGACACGGTTTTTAGGTGTGCACTTTTTACAACACTCGTATCTGCTTTCTCTCGAACATAGCCAATCGCTGGGCGACGATCGACAGTGATTAAAGGTAGTGTTGTTAAAAAAAAAAAAAATATTGCAGAAGAACGAAGCCGTACTTCCGAGTCGAAGGCGCCCTACCGATGTTGACGCATAAATTCTCGTAACATCTGTTGCCGCAAGGATCTGACCAGCAGAGAGTCGGAGGGGCTGATCATTTTTTGATTATTGTTCCCTATCTTCGTTTGCCCAACTGCATAAAACGTTGTTTCCACAACACTTGTGGCTACTTTCCATTGGCAGGCAGATTGTAACAGACGGTAAAGTTTCACCTATACTAACGGGCGCGAACGATTATAAAAAGTATACTCAGCCGGTGTATTGGAATGAGGTGCTATTGAAATATATATCTCAATCGTCATAGCAAATACTTCTTCCGAAATACTCCCTTGAGTTATCTCTGGGCATGAACGATTTTTGAGAAAACTCGCTCTCGGCTCGAAAAAATTGATATTACTCACGCTTGCTATTAAAGTTTGTAAGTCTGTATCTAATGAGATTAGGTTGGTATTGGTTTTTTTGATCAAAGAATTTAGGATACAAAGTAAATATACAAGATAAAAAAATAAAATCGTTCTAGTATTGGCGTTCGATGCTACGATGTACACCATCGTAGAAGAAGTTACCAGCAGAAAATCCTATCCCTGGCTGACGGACTTGCTTATAGAAGAAGGCAGAATTGCTATCGGCGGCTGGCCTTAGAACGTCAAGGTTTTTGTGAAACCGTCCGACATTTTCACCTAGCCTACCTGTTAGATTTGATAGAAAACCAGCCACCTGAACAATTCCATCGCCGCCTAAGCCCATGCAAAAATTGTGTATAAGTTTAAAGGCACGTTTGCATTCTAAGCTTACTTGACATGCATGTAACTACGGCTTACCGTTAGTGCACACCAAGTCTACCTTGCTACTTACACAACACGTTACTTTGCAAGCTACTGTAGGTGATTTGATTATTTTTAAGTTGAGGAGTAATGACCTTAAATGTTCCTGCACACATCATTGCAAATGCTGAGACATCTTAGAAAATTATGCCGTCCTTTGCACCGCTTTGTTTCGATTTGAGAACAAACATTATTTAGTGAGCAAAATAGTAACACATTCACTCGGCAGATCAGGCTTGGATTTTCGCAAACTATACATTAAACAGCCCTGACAATGAAGGCAATCACAGAGTAAGCGAAATCGGGCATCGTTTAAACGTGCGGAGGATCGAACGAATATTGGTGGACTTATAATTTCATTCGTGTGATTTATTTGGAAATTTCTAAAATATTCAAAGATTGTATTTACTTAGCTACAAGAACAGGGCAGTGTTTCTTTTTATGTTATTTTCCAAAAAATTCATTTAAATTCGAAAAGTTAACGAACGCGAACGGAACACCGTGTGAGTAAATTTAAGTACAAATCGAATAACACAAGGGTGAACCACGATGACGATCGGATAAGTGTAATTGAAACTATGAGAGTTTTATGTTTCTTTCGAATTACATCTTTAATTTGTCACTCACTGAAGTATTTCTAGACTTTATATGTACAGCTAATTTGGATACTGTTATTATTGGGACATTGAATAGGGTACGAGGTGCATTCATTGAAGGTTTTCACAGTGGGTCCCTTCAATTCTATACCGTAAACGCCAAGTTTAATAGCTGCTTAAATACCATTTGATGGAGTATATCCGAGCTATTAAAATTTGCCCTAGAGATCACTTGCAAGCTTTTCATGAAGAAGGGTGCCATGTTAGACTAAGCAATTATCTGTAATTTATTTGGATTTGGATCGTACGCGCTAAAAGTAAGTTTTATCAAGTAACTCTTGACCCCGTGAAGCTGAATCTTCGAAAGTTAGTGTTAGTATAAGCATTTAACATAACACTTGATTCTTCACTCATTATCGTTGTCACAATAATCGAAATGGCGCAAGATAACGCTGCTTTTGTGCGACGTAAAAACTCTAAGATGCTTGCCGCACCCGGAGGGCTTATCGTTCGACGTTACAGATAACCTGAAAAGTGCTATTTCACTAAACGGATGATTTGTAAGGTACACGGTCGCTTGATAACCTCGAAGGAAAAAACCCTTTTGTATTCAGCGGCTTCTTTCTGCTCGAATTTTCAAAAGCATTAATTGTTTCTTTATCGATTTTTTGCGAATTTATACGAACTACGAGCTAGATCTGTTTCACCAAAATATCAACAGCTTGCGCTAGATTCTCACAGCTTTGACAAGCATGATCTCCATATAGTAGTAGTGCCAATACAATGGCGATGCGTTAAATGAACTGAAAGCTTGAAGAGGTTCGGTCATAATAGCCTGCCCGAAATCAGTGATTCCAATATCAGGGTACCAATAGGATTCCATGAGTTTGCTATTATGTATTTTTTTTTTTGAGATTTGGGCTTTGTCACGAAATTTAAGTTTGGATCGGTAAGTTACCACAAGAACCCGGCACGATCTAGATTGTTTTACGCAACGAAGCTAAAGTGTAAATATATCAAATAATGGCTTAACTGAGCAGAAAGAGCTTTTGATCAAATTATTGGAGATACGAAACTATTCGTTTCGTTAGCGTAAACGTAATTGGTTCAGATTAATTTCTGAAGTCATCTAGCTAGCTGAATGACGTTTGAAGATGGTTATTACATTGTGTACATGATTAAAAAAAATACTAACAATTTCTTCAGAAGACCGGTCTACAGTGGGTCAACGTTAGCCTCGAAGAGAGCACGAAAGCTAGTCTAAAAATTTTGCATTGGATAAATGAATCAGTAGGATTAGGTAATCCGTATATGCCCCTGTAGTAATTTCCCCGTATATTTATTCAGCAGTGTGCGCAGGCCTCATAGCAGTTCAAACTAAATGCCTAAACCGCTCAAATAATCCTTAATGAGTTCATGAGACACTATAAATTCGATAATCCAGTTGTCTGCTATCATACATTTCCAATCACTACTTATAATGAGATTATACCTGCGTATAATTAATACGTATTATTATAGTGAGATAATAAGTAGAATGTTTACCAGGCGCATGGGAATCGAGCAGTTGTTGTAAGAAGTAGACTGAATTAGCCAAATCATTACCTAAACTAGATAAGTTACGAGTCCGCAAACTACTTGTTTTTGTAATTCCGTTCAAGTTCTATAATTCTCAGATTTTATAGTAGTATTCTAAAATCTGGTGTATAATGGCTACAAGCAAACGCTTGCTTAGTCTTATATCTAAACATAGATACGAGAAATGACATCCTGCTACAACTAACTGAAGACATGCAAACCTGCGTAACTAAGTTCTGACTTACACTAACTTTAACGTCACGTCAAGGACAATTAACGAATACAAAAATGGCTCCACGGCGGCATCAACTTCGGTCCCGTTTGGGTCACCGTCAGATGTTTTCGTTCAAGGAAAACGCTAATACAAGCAATGATTAAGTTATTTTAATGAATAGCGAGGCTAAAACCAGACAGCCTAGGTTCTCTTAGCCTAAACTTATTTCATCTAATTTGCCTTACGAACGTGGAACATTAGAGAAAAAAGCCTAGCTCTACATACTTGTAGACTACTGATGCAAACACTGGTGCATATACGCAGGCAGTCGAATGGCTCGAAAATGAAACTGCAGTATCGCAGTGTCTTATCAATTGAACCTGTTGTTACAGCATCAAGCGCAGTGCTGAAACATACCAAGTGGCCCAATAGCCAAACAAGAGACTACAGAATAAGTTATCTAGTAAGATGTCAGGTAGGACAACATAGCCTATTCCGTGTACATGAGTAGGACGTTCTCTTTCCATCTGAAGGGGACCTTCCCTAAAGCCACCTTCTCGCTGCGTCGGCAGTGGAAAGAAGCCAGACCACATTCGGCCGTACGTGACAGCGCACAGATGGGCTTTCCACGATGAGACCCTGAAGATACAACCGTCAAGCTGACCTTCCATACTGATGTCAGTGAGAGTCATCTGGAATTCGATTGAAAGCCATAGTTCGATACGATGGCTCGTTTGTTTTCCGGATCAGACGGAGGCATCTTGACTTCCTGTTCCTCGTCCATCCCTGTTCCCTACACTTTTCCGGCAGGCAACGTTGTAAAGCGATCCCGAAATTCATATGAGCAGTTGCTCCGTCGTTGAATGTGGCATTCACCTGACGACAGCCAGCGGAACGGGTTCAATCGTGGTTCAAGTCTATTAAGCAGCAGGCGAACATAACAGCTATATTGAACATGCGATCGAAGTTGTACTTTAAGCTCAGCTTCAATGATGATTAGCTCTCAATTCGACCATAAAGTTTATCTTTTGAAAACTGTCATTCGTTTACAACGCTTCTTTCACAACTTTGTGCAATACATTTTCAAACCGATCGCCATTTTTGCCTCCATTTTAACACGTGTTGCGTTTGTTGACTTTTTCTTTTCAATTACGCTGTGTTCGACGAAAAATTCAGTAGCCTCTACACACAAATCTGCTATTCTCTTATGGATGTACATATTCTAAATAAAGGTAAATTATATCCCATAAGAGCCGTCAGTTTAATTTCGAAATTTCTATGCTCTTTCGACAAAAAGTGTTTAGTTTCTTACAAAGCAGTTCAAAATAATACTACGCAAATTGCAATATATACGATTGATCAATTTGGAGCAATTGGCAACTTTTGCCGCAGATCTAGACCTAACCCATAAACCTAATTTAATCTTAAACCATTCGTATGTATAAAATAAACAATTTTTACTTTATTAGAAGTACGAATTGCGGCGTATGTAATGTATACAGAACGCTGAATGAAGCTGCACGCTTTTCTCGTTCCAAAGGTGCGACCCAACGATTTCATTTAAACCAAATCTGCTATGCATTATAATTTCTATCTTCCAATAACCAAAGTCGTCACTGACCGGTCAGATATGTTTGTATTGATTATTGACGTATTGCTAAATACGTTTTAGTTATTTGTTTTTTACGTCGCTTGTTAATCGTGTCAGGAATGACCGATGGGTAATTTTTATTTTTGTCTCCCCTTTCAGCGACTTCTTGTATTGATTGCATGCTGTTGTCTCTGTATATATTTGAGCGACTTTATCGAGTCGGCAGGAGCTCTGAATGAGCGGATTTCCACAGACTGACTTGCTATCGTCCAATAAGCACCCGCGATGACAAAACAGTTTCATCTAGTGCGATGCGCTTCTTGCTTCCAAAGAGGGTATCGACGAAAAGACGAGCTGGAAGGTTGCGCTCTATGTTGAGAGACAAGTAGGTAAGGGAAGGGCCCAGTCCGCACATAGAAAATTTATAAAGGGAGAGGATTTAACACACGGACAAGGAGATCATGTCATGGAGTGGGTCTCAACCGACACGGTTTATTAGTCGCGAATATAATCGAGTTACGCTGATTGAGGCTCCTCTTGGGAACCACCTTCTCGCTTATTTTGTCGACTGCTGCTTTTCCCCGCTTGTGTATCTCTCTGTTTGATGCTTCCAATGATCCTAGGGGTGAAGCGAAGGCTAAAAGGAAAAGTGGCAAGGCCGTGCGGAGACGGAAAAAGGATCGTTTTCCTTCACTGAAGAGGGTTTGCCCGACAAACGCAATAATGAGAATGGCTGGCTACCAGTCCAATTCAGACGGCGGACTGCACATCCACTGGCATCCTGCCACAGGAGGAGTGCGCCGAACGAACCAATAGCAACGCTTGATGAGGCGCGACCACAGATAGCGGGCGAGTATAGTCGGTCATCGACGCTGAGGGACGGTCTGGGCCAACATTACTATTGTGGGCTCAAAACACACCGTTTTTTCCTTTGCTAACCGCTTCTTTCTGTTTCGTCATTTTCTCTCCAACCTTGTACTCCTAGAGGTCTTCGGAACAAACGATGGAATAAGAAGCTGTCTTATGAAGATTAGGGCACGCTTAATCCCTCTCGGTCAGGGCATGCTTTCTCGGGAAGCGCTTGACCGAGTCAGACTTCAACGACTACAGCCGGCTAATGCAGTCTCGGGGGGGCTCTTTACAAATCAACTAACTAAGCATGGCATGGTCTGCTAATATATGGATGAGGGACGTAAGTTGCGCGCATAAGTCCACCGAATAATCGCGTACCTTTCCAAATTACAGTCAAACGTCAATAATCTCTAAATGTTTAGTGGAATCTATTCAAAGTGGGCCTTTTTCTGATTGTGCAACAAAAGATCCTAAAGATATTAGCGTCGGTTTTGTGGTATGGATTAGTAAGACTTTTGAAAACCAAACGCGTCGCAGTACCGTCAGAAGCTTCACGTATCTGGTAGGGATTGGAACCTCTCGGCACCGAAAATCCCGCAGTGAAAATATTATTTCAAGCTCCGTGGGAATCAATGCCGCTGAAACATGTAATTATATTTGAGTGAGCGTAGCCGTGCAGTTACGCGATGTTAAGAAAATTAAATTAGAAAAATAAGTGACCTTCATTTATGGGCCAAATGGGATACTTCACGTTTCTGAGCTCCGTTCAGTACCTACCTCACCGGTCAAAGATTTGACAAAACCAATGAAAGCCGAGCTGAGAAGACAGACTCATGTCGAAACATTATAGAATGCTTACTTTAACCTTATACAATGAAAAAATCTTATTCATTATTTTACACTGTGGTGTTAGCTAGCTGCTGGATGACATTTTCATTTCTCGCTTTGTCCGACCCTCAACTTACCGGAAGCAGTCAGTTAAGGACATTGCGTGAACACAGCGAAAGTTTCTGATCTTACAGTGACTAGTACGGATAAGGCTACACATATTCGTCTTCGACAAAACGACCCTATGCACTACAAAAGCTAACAAACCTTCAACAAATTCAAGTACTGTGATTTATTTGCGAAAATGGCTTGTTCATTCATTTTCTATAGTTTCAGTATACATTTGTATAACGGTGCTTTAATATGGGACCTTCAATTACATCCAGAAAAATATCAGGCGACAACACTACGAACATCCTATTAGATACTTTTGTATTGTACAACACTGAGAAAGATGGCCATACTATAACGTTACCAAATTCAAAACAAACGAATTACATTAGTTTGTGTTTCCCTATCCCTGTGTGCTGCCTGTTACTTTTCATCAACTGCTTTCCAGTCTCTACCCAGAAAAAATCAGTGATCGACAGATCCGCCGATTCGCTACGGAGCCAATATTGTCGTCTTGAGACGATTGTGCGGGGAAACAACAAAAAGAGAGTTTTTATTTTTCTTTAAAGGGGAGGCAAAAGTACTTGAACAGGAAAGCAAACCCGCGAGACGCTACTTGAACCGAGCAAAATCCGCTAGGTTTTTGACGTTTACTAAACGGGTCGCTGAGGTAACCGGGCCTGAAACTATGTTCGTATTATTTACGTTTGCTTGAGCTGGTCATGGTGACTTGTTGTGTCATCTCCCTATCAGGACCACTCATCTTTTCATCGTCTGCTGCTAGGGCGACTGCAGGCAATTTCGTTGTACCGTTTCCATCGGAATGTAGGTCGGTCGATAGCCTGTCTGCTGCGTTCGACGCATCCGGATGAAGCTATATTTTCTTCGAGGCCCCTATTGCTGCCATGCGATCTTTGTCGGAGCTGCCGTATGCGCGTACTTGCCCGCGAATCTTGCCTCATCTGTTCGACTCTGCCGCTTTCGATGTTTCTTATCGAGATCTAAAGAGCGTGAAAATGCAAAAGTAGTGAGCAAAAAATAGAAAACAGACACGCAAAGCGAAACGACAGGGTACCAAGAACGGAGACTCTTAACGTTCCAATGTGTTGTTGTTGTCTTTTCTGCTCTTGCTGGGCTTTTTGCCGAATAGCCAGCCTGCTGTTGTGGCTGGGCATGTCGCCGAGACACCGGCTCAAATGCATTTCTCCTTTGCTTTCATGTTCGCCGCTCCGATTCCCGTTTATCACTCCTTTGGTTCGTTCGTACGCTTATCCTCTTCGCTGTCGTTATCCAACAGTTCTCCAACCAGCCCCACCCCACGCCTTGCCTAAACCCCATATTCAGGCAAGGAACATTGTATTCTTTGCTGGAAGAGTCAGGGGTCAAGAAGGCTACAACTAAGACCTTGTGTTAGGGCAGACCAGTTAGGTGAGTTCGGGGCAAAGGTTGACAGAATTAGGTTGATGGATGTTTTGGATGGACGGAAACGAGAGGTAGAACACGGAGCGTACATGGGAAAAGGGGGTGTTTGTTGGAATAAACGTGGCTGACGCTGCGACCGCCAAGAAGAGATATTGACCAAGAGGAGTTCCGAGAACCTACAAAAATCGTGCAAGATTGACCCAAAAAGTCGTTTTAGGGACCAGCTAGCCGTCAGCTTGGGCAGAGAATGTTTACACTCCCGCTAGTGGTATGGCTGATTGAGTCAGTGAGGTTTATCATTCAAGTAGCGAGAGCTCAACGACAACTCCGATGCTGCCTCACTCTCATTCTTCATTCAGAAGATATTCGTGCACAACTGTTACGGTGAGTCCATAGATGGTGTCAGCAAAAACCTTTCTCTACTGATGGCAAACATCAGGTGTGCAGACTTTACGACAGAAATACAGCGGAGTATTTTGTTTATACTATCCCTATGCAATTGAGTTCTATCCGCGTCCATAACATATCTATCATTGCGTTATATAAATACAAATAAAAAATTCGAAAAGTCAGGCAACTGTATGACGTTCATTTACACAACCTGTCCTTAAAATACCATGAAAAGACTTTGAGAAAAAGCTAGGACGAGTTTCAGGTACTTCTAAACGATTCCATACACCTGGAAATTGTTTACCCCACCTAAATAGGCTGATTTGAAAAAAATAGCGAATCTATGTTTTCTAGTACTCATAGATACCTGTTCTCAAAGGCGGTGGGGACTCTCACTTCAAGTATTGGAGTTGCAGTAAAGATCTTTGCTTATTGATAGAGTCCGTTGCATCTATTAGTACACACAATTTTTACCTCAACTAACGTAAATACATAGTTTAAAATTTTTTGATAGCAAATGCACTAGTAACTTACTTTCAGTGATTACTCGTAACTTACTTCTCGTGATACAACTAAAAATATTTTTAAAAAAAGTCGCTGTATTTAGTTTTGAAAAGCCAGCTACGGTTGTATTCTTCTCTGATAAAACTAAAACTACTTAAAAAAAATACTACGCATCAACATAAAAACGATATACGGTAAATATAGAACATAGAAGACATCGGGTTGTTAAGCATAAACCATGAATCTGCGCCGTTAACAACAGTTCATTTGAAGATCAAGACTGTCTAGCGCTTGTCACAACGAATTGATAAGTTACATTTGTAAAACTTGTGGTCTTTGAACCGTTCTTCTACACTATAGCCAAGTAGAATTAAATACAAGTCAGTAAACCGTATCGCGACTTGGCACTATAAGCGGGGATCTATCTTATCACATGATTAACTAATCAGATTGAACGGTCCTTTATATTAGTATTTAGCACTGTATCGAAACGAGACATGGTAAATTGAATTGGTTCACGGATGTCTTTGAGGTTTCTGAACGGGAAGAGCTCTTGTTTCTGGGCCTTCACCTTGGTAACAGACAGTACCCTGAAGCTTAGGTGATCCTTAACACTAGGGAACACACAATTAACCTTCGCAAAATAGGACACGATTATTTTGCGTCTCACTGATATAACGCTACTTGCTTCTGCGTACGTCTCGAACCATCATTTATGTGAAAGGAAAAATAGGTTTCAGCAACCTCGTGAACGTATGCATAACATGACCTTTATAAATTAGAAGTCCACTAAATTGTACGCTCCTTAGTACCAGCGTCGTGTTCAGAATACTTGCTTTTATCATTTGATACGTGCGTTTGGGTGTATCCGACAACTTTATTGAATTGACTAGGAAGGCAATTGTAGACATGTAACATCGTTAAAAAGCTACGCCCAAACGTTATCTCTTACTATGCCGTTGTATTTACAGTGGCTGATAATGTGTGGTAGTGATGATCTAGGTGATGATTTTAAGTGCCTTTATTCGATATAATACTGCATTAAAAAAAAAAAAAAAAAAAAGCAAAAAGCAGATCGCTTCTCTACACGGGCCAGGTTTTCCCCCGACTGAGATACAATGAACGAAGGAGATTCAAGCAAGTTGCTAGCCCATCCACTGCTGCTATAGGGAGCAAACTTCCTAAGTGCGGGAGTCATTTTCCCGTTTGCCTGGCGGTGCTCATCGTTCAGGGCCTGACCACAGCTTTTTTTTGACGACAGTTACTTGCGGCTCCTATGTCCGATGAATTCCTTTTTGCTGCCTTTCTCCATCTAAAGAAGAATATACATTTCTGCTGTACCTTTTCCTTATAATTTTTATGCAGTAGTGCTTTAACACGTAAGCTCAGGCTGCCGCCACTCTGCTCATTGCTGCTCGATCGATGCCGTTCGTTCATCGCGCGTTCCCGCATGGAACTGCCATTCTGTATCTGCCTGCATCTGGGGGCAAGACTCAAGAGAAAGACGCGAAACAGGATATGCTGGAGCCAGGGGACGGTGCTCAACGCGAAAGGCGTATGCTGCTTTTAGAAAAAGGAGCACCCTATTGCGCCTTCTCTGTAGCTCCTTCCCGGTCTGGACGGCACTCGATCCAGCCTCGGTACCGGCTAGCTGTGGACGAACGAAGACTACACGTAGTAGCGGGACGCAAGCCAACTAAGCAAGGTATACAGCTTGCCAATAAACCGTCTCTCAAATTGTCTATTTCTGGTCTTAAGTTTGACAGAGCACTTCGACTGCATAGAAGAAAAGTCCCCTGACCACCTTTGGGTTTTCCTTTCGATTACTTCTGTAGATGCGTATAAATCTACGAAAGCACAATTTACCGTAAACATTTCGCTACTCGCTGAAGGCTAGTGACAAATGAAGCAAGCACAGGAGCGAAATGCCAAAAATTAAGCGCATATGAGCTACATGTTTATTAGTTGGTCCCATCTTAAAACCGCTGCTTTGAAGGCGTCCCGCGATGCCTTGTTGTACTATTTCAAGCTGCACCACCGGCAGTTCTTTTGCAAACGACTATTAAAAATCTCACATGAATCTTATCTATCTGAGTATTAATTTTAGCGAGATTTACGCCGGAGACCTAGCGACAATGACGATGGTCGTGTTCATTACGCCGCTGCTATCGACAGCCATTTTCTCCCTCGATATTACTCTAGTAAGTCTCATTCTAACTTACGCACTCTAACTTTAACAGATTAACCTAATCTGCAGATTTTTATTGTAGTTTATAACGCTGTCATATCGAGAACAAAGTAATTATTTATACCGTGTAATAATAAGCGTGGCTGTGAAAGACGTAGGCCTTCCAAAAATATCAAAAGTTGTCAGTTCTGTGCGATTTGCTCTTTATTTTGGTTTAAATACGTTGTTACGGGCGTTAATTAGAGTCGCGAGGATCATGTATGTACGTCAGACACTGTCCAAGGTCAATTGACCGTCGACATAGGTATTAAGGACACGATAGTTATATGAATAATTGCAGTTCGTTATTAATAGATTAAATAACAAAGGGCCTATGCAACAGCAACTGTCTATGTTTACCTTCTCCTGGATGAAAGTCCCTTACATAATAGTTCCTGAATAGATAAAAATCTTTCTTTTACCGACACCGGGTCGGTAACTTGAAGTTGTCTCATTACGAGAAAAACCGCCGAGATCTACTAGGACGGGTGTAGTTTTAATAGCATCGTATAGTCAACACGTTTCTACTGGGGGGAGTGTATGGGCGTTTGCCCGCTGTAATGGTAGGGCAAGGTATTTTGTAAATGTTGCTCTGTTTTTCAACCGGATGGATTATCGTGTTATAATTGTTCATACAGTTATATCGTTTCTACGCAAAAAAAGATCGTGAAAGAAGGCGTAGCCTAACGATTCTTGATGCATGGTTAACTTAGTGCAGGTTACGCGAGTGATACTCAAAGTGGTTGGAAAAAAATATGGTGGTGGGCCTAGAGTTGTTACCGTTGTTGCCTTCTGAGCTGCAATGCAAAAGTAGATTAAGATGTCATTGGTGATCAAAGTTGGTGCTGTCGAAATATATAATGCATCTTTGGCTGATAACTTACGTTGCTACTTACATAGGGCAACAAAAGATCTAGTAGAGATATATTAAGATGTCATATTACTACGAATTATAAATCATCAAAAAGTATAGATAACGATTTGTATCAACTGATAAATCTACATGCATTTCAGACATACATGTATTCTAATATATTACAAGTATTTCAAAGTAACAAGGCTTTCTTCAGGCCACTGTACCAAGCCGTAGCAGTGATTCGTATGTTCGTTAAATGGGACCTTTTTAGTTTTATGCAACCTTCCTACTTAATGGCTACGTATTCCAGTCGTTTTAACTCCCACTACGTATATCTGCTAGCGTCCATCGAAGTTGAATCAGATAGATTGGTATGGTATTAGAGTCAGCTTTTGCTTGCTGTATCGTGCACGTACGTGGTGCAAAAAGGTCGAACAGCTCTTGTAATTGTACGCGCAGTCCGAGACTAGCAACTTAAATAATATAACATATACGCACACATCGTTACTGATATTTTTCAGTTGCTAGTCCTATTCGATAATTCAGACGAATTAGCTTGCCTTTAACCGAAACTCAATCGTTGGAAGCGGTCCGCGAGCGAACAGAACGTACACAGAGCAGTAAGCAGTCGCGAAACCCTGACGCTGTTCAGCTGCTTCGCCTTCACAAAGTCGGCTTTACACCTTATTACAGCCTGTTATTTTAATTACGTATAGCTTTTATGGGATGATTGCATGGATGCACGAAAATAACTGTGCAGATGGCGTTGGTACAGAAGCAGACTTTTTTTTTCCCGCTCCCGGGTTTGCACACCCCTCGAGAAAGACAGGTGCATTTTGACCCGACAGGCCTCAAGCACCTCGCGGCTACTGAGCGCCAGGGATTACGACCTCCCATGACCCGGGTCTGTGACTGAAAAACTGTCTTGATTATCTCCGATTGGCGAAAAGAAGAAGCAATGGACTCAAATGACCTCAAGCGTTCCTATCTAGCGGTTCAGGGCCGAATAGAGAAAATCGTTTTATATCCTGATTAAAAATCGAATTTTAGCTAGACCACGGAACGACCTCTATTTGCGGTGGAACGCGAAAACTGAAACATTACCTTTCCGTCACTTGAAAGCATTACTGCCATGGCCAATTGAACGTCGCGTTAGTTGGCAAACAAAAGTCCAAAAAACTCGGACGATTTTATCCTTTGCCAGGAACTTAAACTAGTTGTGAAAAATTTGAATAAGGTCATGCAACCCTTCTTAAGCGTGCGTAGAGTTAATCATCACTGCGTTGCAAGAAAAAAAAACTTGTAATTTATTAAAGCGTAATCCAACGAGTAACAATAAGCTGGCACGATCTCGCTTTGGCTCTAAATTATTTTTCTGTTGCACCCATTAGTACGTGAAAATAAGTTATTTTTTGTAAATGGCCTGTTGTACACAAACCGAAGTCTGAGTTGTGCAGGAGAGTCTGTGAGCTAAGTTTGTAATAAAATGACAGCTTTTATATCAAGGCTAGATCTGCCAGTTATGTAGTAGCGTTAGAAATGTTTGCGTTTCTCCTGAAATTCGAAACACTGCGTGTACCGAATCTGCAACTTCCCCGAATTAACTCGAAATATTCGAGTTATGATTTGCGTGTTAATACATCTACGAGGATATTACTCAGTTTCTTCAGTTCTTATAAAATGTACGTTGCGCCTTCCTACTAATAAACAAGCAAGTCTACCCATTAGAACTATCTTCAACTTTACTTGTAGGTCTAGCGGAGTACTGATGCTGAGCAGTTTCAACTATATGTAGAAAATCTATACATTTTGTTATATCTATCCTTCAAGGTCTCTGATCGGCGTCTAATGACGGGTTATAATTGATAAGCTTAACACCCTTGCCAGTTTAAGAGGGGTATTCGTATTAAATATTATAGCTATTATTTTTTGAATACGAAAAATAGAAGAGGATAGGTGACGATCATAGCAAGTGCGAGGCGCCAAAGTTCCCCGTTATAAAAGTTCCGGTAGGTCTTTTATTATTTAGAAATAAGTTTATTATAGTGTGTTATAGCTGAGAAAATGGCATCGTGCTCATGTCGAAATCGACAGTATTATAAATGAGTATAGAAAGCCTAAGCACTGTCGAGTAAGATTGCCCGGAACCGCTTGTAGATAGTATGTTTTGCAGGTATACTAACGAATCGGGTTCAGTATACGCCTTTTATTTTGCAGCTGCCACACGCTGCTAACTTAAACTTTCACAAAAATAATGAATAGTCAAAAAATATTTCGTAATCTATATATGTCATTGGCTATTTTTTTTTCGTTCTTACGACCATGGTAGAAAACAGCATAATAAGTTACCGAAAAAATAAGTACGCATGTACATATTAGCAATTCACAATTCCAAGAGGGCAAATGGATACCGAAATAAGAGTTAGTGTATTGTTTTAGGAAGTTATTACAACTGGAATAAGAGATTCAGCCTAGAGCGAAGCAATCTTACGTAATTCTTACGCCAACGCTAAGAAAACCTTTTGACGCTGATCAGGCACCGCGTTTATTGGACTGAATATTTGTTAAACAGCGCTTTTAAGCTAGGGTATATATAGTAGCATCTCAGATTAAAATGTTGCTGATTGCGGCGCTAACTTATTTGATTAGAAACTTATATATAGGCAAATAAGGTGTCTGGTCGTCCAGCAAAGTAAACCTGCTGTGAATCAATTCAGTCGATCGCGGTGGCTTGCCAATATTTGATTCATCAGACTGATATATAATTTTACCTACAAACTAAGTGCGATTAAATGGGTCAGGCCTGTTCACATAGCGAAACATCGCTTTCCATCGTAGGCTTATGGTGTCGTCTCCCCTCTAGATCTTCATCGACACTGCTGCTATTCACCACAAAATAACATAAAAATGAATTCTGTGTGGTGCTTAGAATAACCTAATTTCGCTCTTAATTTAGACTTGATTTAAAACCGCCGCTGAAAATGAAAAAAAAATGCCGCTGAATTTAACGGTTGGCAACCTTAAATACATGAAATACTAGCAGCTTGGCCTTGTGTAGTTTAGGCGCGAACCAAGAAGGAGGAAGTGTACCATGCCGAACCCGTCTGGTTTTTCCCAGACCCATGCGATTTGCCTTTCAAAAAGCCACACTCATCTATTCAGTCAAATCGATTTAATTATTCAGGGAACCTATGCGAATTCCCTCGGTTGTATTGCAAAGCTACTGAACAAATAAATTTATCAAGTAAAATTATTCAATAAAAAATTCCGTGAATCAGCTTAACACTGTCAAAAGCTTATAAGGTCTCTAGACGCTTGCTTTGCTATAATGAGTCGCACGTATACTAGTTAGAGTTACATATACCAGCAGACAATTATGAAAGCTTGAAGTGTTGCGCATTAAGGCTTCATATTTAGGTACTTTTCTCCGTTTATGTGTGGTTCGAACGTAAATCAGCGTACCTACGGGCTAAACTTCTACACGTGTCTTGTTCTGCTCGCAGCGATCAAACTATTTAAGGAAGCCATCTTTACGTTCACTGCACGCTGCCATCACTGAAATTAATTACGAGCATAATGTAAAAGTATTAGTCTTCAGAGCATCTGTAGGCTTGCACTGGCGACACAGACTTCATCCCAAATTGAACTTTACGTCAATTAAGCATACTGGCTAAATATTAGTTAACCTCGCAACAGGGGTTTTCAATACGAAAAGCAGAAACGCTGAAAGCTCATAATAGGACAACACGTGATAAATATAATAGAATAATCATTGTGTAAAATGTAAGCGAACACTGGAAAATTGGGGCGGTCTTCTGCTAACGAAGGATCACTGAGAAACTGCAATCTCAAAGTGTTTTTTCGTCGATTGCGTTAAATTGTACAGGTATGATTACATTTTGGTGAGGGGTAATCATTCCGTATTGTGTTGTTGCCATTGATTTTGACCGACCAGAGAAAATTTAAGAGTATGCTAAGGTACAACCTTGAATCGTATTAGATTAACTTTCAACGTTATGTTTTCAGGACAAAACAGTTTAAAGGGCTCCTTAAACTCCCCCTACCTAAATTTCTTAAACTTTGAGGTTCATTTTGTTTTCGACCTACCTTTATATCTATTAAAGAGTCGTGCCTAAAATCAATGTTTTTCCTAGTAAAGTCATTACGAAGGTCGCTGGTACTTCCAAGCAAAAACCAACCAAAAAGCAGGCATATTAATACAAACAATAACGGCAGATATTTGTTGCTACCCTCTTTTCTAGACGTAAAAGGGTAGAGGAGCTCGAAATTACATCGCAAAACAATGTTCAAACGTTACCCGTGAAGTAGTTGTCAGGGCAGCTTTATAAACGATAATCTGATCAAACGTGTGCGCGACGTTTCGATAAGTTCTAATAATCAAACGTGAAGTTCAAAGAGCATCGATGGCATATCCTCTGTGCAGTTCTCCTTGTTATTCCATTTCCATAACTTAGTCCACCTAAGTAGGTTAAGGTCACGTAATTGAAGTTGTTGAGCTTAACTATATATAAGAAATTAGTTATTAGCATGTCTTTCGTTGCATACATTGTGATATAGTACCTTCAAATGGTTACATTGTGAACTTACTAGAGAGCTAAAATTGAGATACAGTGTCTGATGCGTAGTAGCACGTCTATTGTCTTGAATGTATACCACACCTTGTAAACTATAAATAGATAGGTAAAATAGTGTTACATCTATGTTCATATATTCATTCAAGTATATTATAAAAGATATATCGGAGACATGACACCCCCTCAATGATGTCCTATGACCGATACATAGAAGGTAAACCAAATACGTCCGCACAGCCATCTACGTAGGCAAAGATACACGCAAAAAGAATAGATTATTGACAATCTAGCTGCGTAAGCGTACGTCACCAACAAACCACACATAGAAGACTGGCTAGCCAGGTCAATATCTTATGGACAATGTAAGCGGTGCACTGGCAAACGAGCGTGACGATAGCCGGCGGATGTTCCTTTTCTTCTGAACGGCATATCTTTGCGTTGTCAGGACAAAGAAAAGCATTAAAAGCCCTGTACCATACCGCACATGTATTGCAAAGCGCGCGTCAGCCACTGCTTCTCGTTCTTGCTTCGATAAAAACTGTAAAATAATAGATATATTCTAATTCTTAGGTAACACAATTTGTAGCCTACCTACACTGTAGAAATTTTTTGCGTCAGCCGGCTTTGTAACTATGAGCCTTGGGGTTCGTTAGATATTTAAGTTGAATTTGCATATTATTAGGCGCGCAAGTTTTACTACGAGCGCTGAATTTGCTTGAAAAGTTGTAAGCCATAGATCATAGTACCATATTACATTTAAATCTTACTTTAACGGTACGTGTTTAAATGATTTGGGAGAGTGCCCCATTTCCGGCGTACCACGGTGGTATAAGGAGAACAAAGCCGTTGTAAAGATCGGGAACCAGGCTTGCACCTTTGTGTGTATGTATGTATGTATACACATAAAGGCAGAAGGTGACATATATATATATATATATATATATAATATATTTTTCATATATATAGGTTATCAAAAAACAATGCGCCGTTTTCATGCCTTTTAATAAAAACGTCTTTTAATATTTTAAAATAAAGTTCGTTCTTTCGATCGATGACCCCCCGCCACTTTCCTGGTAACTTCTTCCTGATAATGTGAAACTCAGTTAATTTAAGTAAGGGAGTTTTGCGAAGGCAGAAACAGATGAAAGTCTGATGGTGTAAACTTCGCGCACGGCCATTCAAGTTCGCTTAGTCTTTTCCGGGTCACTGGGCTAACTTCGGTTGATTTTTTCATTGTTTCCTTGCAATCCTGTCCAGTTATTGATAATAGACGTCCAAATCAATCGCTTTGTCATAGGCAGACACTCATTACGATTTCTTTTCGATGTAGTCAAACATACACTTTTTTTAGCGTTAGTCTGGGCCTTGCCGCAGATAAAGGAGCATGTTTTTATAGATATTTTTTTTGTTCACACATTATTCTTGTACGTGATGTATTTTTCATCACCCGCCATCGACCGCTTAGAAATAATTCAATTTGGTTTCTTCAAAGTTTCGTCGGTGGAAGTATGATCGCGTAAGTCCTTTTAAGTCAGTCTGTGTGGCACCCAATCATCGAGTTTCTTTGTTGCCATCTTTCTTTCAATGGTTTAAAATTATTTGGCAGTGGATATTTAAGTCTTTGACCATGTCGGGGCTACTCTTTTGTCGGTCTTGCTCAACGTTCGCAGAAAGTTCATCAACTTTTTCCGTAATTGGCCTGATTACCATCTCTGCTGCCAAATCGAAACGAAAAAACGCACTGCTCGACACGCTTCATCTTATCTGAGCTATCTTGGCTAGAAGAATCGTCTATTCTTTTTGAATTCAATCTTATACATAAGTCCGTACTCCGTCAACACTTCGAATCTGGCCGCTGTTGACACGACAATGCCTAGTTTACAAAAGTTTTGAACGTGTGGGTACACTGATTCGAAAAAAATAAACCGACCTGACTTTCAACGCCTTCTAATGTCGTTAGACGAATGGAATTCATTGCGATGACGACCTATCATTGCAAGTGCATATTGAATCCTAACCCATTGCGGGTGTTGATGGCTGATCCCCACAATGGTTCGGTTCCTGAATATGTAGCGGTACATCCTGTACTTACATGCAGGCTTCGCCAGGGCCGTGAAGTTCAGTAGCGACGCTACAGTAAGGTAGTTCACGACGTCGTTACGTTGACACTATTCCTCAACGTTTTCTAGGAGCACTCTGAATGTAGGCTAACGCTCTCTAGCAGGAACCGCTTCTTTGGCTAAGTAAGTACTGGTTCTCATCTGTTCGAACCTGCCTATAATATTGTACTGCACGAAATTATTCTTCTGTATCTTAAGGGTTCGAATTAGTATTGAACTCGGGGCTGGTATATATCTGTCAGTAAACACAAGCAGGCGACCAGTCGCATACACTCGCCAATGCCCTTGATTTGAGTATTTTAGAAATAATATATTCGCCGAAAATACAGCTCCCTTTAGGCTCTGTCAAATGTTCAACCGCGAACCTCAGCCTCGCAGCTAGGCCTATAGTTTTCGAAATAATTAGTCATTTAACACTTCGGCCTCGCTTCTCTCTCGCTGGAGGATTTACTCGTGCGACATCTTGTTACTAAATAGCGGTGGAAATACCTAAGGTTATGATGAGGCGCTCTATAACAACATACAAAATTTTAATGAATGAAAACACGAATCTATTAGCGCAGAGTGAGTGAGTGGCTGTGAAGTAATCGTTTATGTTAACTAACGAAAAAGCTAAATCAGTTCGCTTAATTTTCGATCGGTCGGCAATAAAGATGTGGGTGAGCTAAGTTCTTGAGCGCCTGGAAAACAGGACGACGTCTCTAGGATTGATGTTCCACGAGGCTTAGCCGAAGAAATTGATTTGCCATCGAATCCTTGTAGCGATTTGAGCGCGAAAGTGAGGATTGCGGATAGTTGACCGAACGTGATTGAACTCGCGTGAGTAGGCCACGACTGCACAGGGTAACTTCTTCCTCTGCTTCCCTCCAAAACAAACAGGGTCATCCAAGCAGATCTTTGCCGCTACAAAGAGAACGGAACGGTCGAGCGATTTGTTTAGGAACGAGATGGACTGGAGCCCAGCTTGAATCTTTGTATTACATCCGTAGAAGTGTGAAATCGGTTACTGTTGTGAAATTACAACGGCCAAGGTCAGTTGCCCCGGCGAGTTAGTTCGGAATAGTCCGAGACTATATTTTGGAGGATCCCGACACCTCCCGGGGGCGCACTCCACAAACCAAATAGCAAGCTTCAGGTGCGTTAACCCTGAATATTTGAGATCATAGTACGGGTTTACCTCTTCTTATGTTCGCTCTGCACCACCCTCGGTGCATCAATGGAAATGCATTAACTGGCTAATCTTCAGTGGAGCGCAGTAATACGAATGTTGCGGATAGGAAGACAGTCATTGGGTTCGTCCTAATGAGGGCACACAATGCCGTATCAGTCATAGGGGATACGACCAGTCTCGCGCAGCTATTTCCAATTTGTCGCTGGAATTACCGTACGCCACCTAACGGTGTGTTTTTTAACTACCATGGCTAATAAACCATAGGGATTGCGACATCTTAAAAATACCATGAATTAAAGAATATTCAAAAATCGTATATATATATAATACAAAATAACATCTATATATATATATATATATATATTAATGTTATTTTCAACTTGAATTGTATTGGATTATAATAACACTAACTAATCAATATAAATATATTTATTTGGTTGTAAATTAACTATAACCTAAATTAACGGATAACTTACCTATATGTAGGTAAACTTTTTGAAGTCTTCGACGAGCCTGCTGAAGAATAGCTGGATCCGAGACCACTAGGACAGGACCTTTATCGTAAAACCATCCTACCTAAAACAAGTAAATACTAGGCTCAACACTATAAGAGACTAACAAAAAATTCAACGGTTGGAGGGTGTAATTATGTTCAGATTAAGAATTTTATGATTTGACTTAAAGGCGTTGCGGTCAAAAATAAAACGATCAACATACTCGTTGTAAAGCGTCAGAGAACCACATGTAATAAAATAATAACGATCCAGCTGGGCCAATTCTTAACCTAATTTATTCCAATAATACTATATATTAAATATATATATTCCAAATAAAATACCAATAATTAAATTAAGTTTTTATTCCAGTTTAAATGTAAATAAAGTATAAATGCAATGAATATTTCTGCTCAAGCAAGGATTATAAAGTGTTTGATTGCATAAAGTGAATTGCACTGGAAATAAGCAGACATTTCGCTTTTACGTTTGAAGCACAAACTGATATAGGAAAGGGATACACGGAATGTAATACGTAAGTACGTAAGCGGTTACGAGGTGTGTCGGGAAATCTGAAGTACTTCTTTTCCTATTCTACTAACAATAGACGGTGGACAAGCAGATAGATCTGTCATGGTAGACTCGCGCAAGGTGTCTTTGATGGCGCCTAGCGCAGGAAGTGGGCAATTCGCTAGCTGCTTTCGGAAACAACGAAATTTCTTCTTCACATTTACAGGAAGTGACGTCACGTCAAACCCACTAAACACTAGAAGATATCGCCTGCGGATCGTAATGTTTTACCGGTAGATTATAATGTGAATAGCTCTAGCTCTTAGCATACAATCGAATTTAGAACCAGCAACCATTAAGCCACCCTATTTGTAAGATCGTAACGGCTTTGTTGCATGACGAGATGGTAGTCCAACAATAGAAACGAAACTACAGGATCATCTAAAGGTACCTCCAGTCCAACACAAAAGCCGCTGCCGTTAATTGCAATGTTACATTAATGCACGATATTTATCTCAACAAACGTTGAAAACATGATTTCCTACAAATCTTGGCCATACCACAAACGATCTTTTAAATTGTCGAAAAACTTTTCTATTAAATTTGGTTTTTTTCGTCAAGCATAATGTGATTTGATGCTACCAGATAAAGTATGAATAGCGTTCAAAGGGCGTTCGTACATTTCCAATCTACTCCACGGGCTGAATGTAGTGGGCGGATACGCATGCATCAGTGACCGACCGGCCACTTAGCTACGTGTGAACAGTCAACTTGACTGTCCATTTCCGTCCGTCTCTTTCCTCGAAGCCCTTTTGCCCTTCAGGTAGACATCACTTGAATCAACGAGAACCTTCGCGTTATAATGAGGGCAATAAGGTTACAGATACAGATAAAGAGCACTAGGAACAGGAGAGTCATCTAGTTTAAGGAAACGCTGCAGCGATGCTTCGTAAGGCAGCACCAAATAGAACTAGAGGGGAACCGTCCCTGTGTCAGTTGTTCATTACGTTCCAATGGAGGACTGGCCACGTCATACGCCTGAGCGAATCCATATCTTCCAACAAAGAATAGGGTGACTTAAAGAGAAGCGGACGGACGGACGGACGGACGGACTTAGCAGTTCGTGTGTGACAGCACCGTGACGCGCCAGCGCAACGAAAAGAAAACGACGATTCCAGCAACAACACCAACAGCGGCTGCCACGTACAAGAGAACGGCAAATATGAAGGCAGCACAATTTTAACACGCAGATGTTAAGGCGCAAGAAGGGAGCTGGTGCCAGCTTTTCGCTTGGCTCTCAGTCGTTTGGAGAGGAGATGTTTTGCTCTATACTACCGCCGTCGCCGTCCAGCACTGTTGTCCGCTTCGGTGAAATGACTCCTTCACGAAGCGGACTCGGGAAGGGCCCTTCAGGCCACGGACGACCACCGGATGACGAGGACTTATACAGAGGGATAGAGCGCCGAATGTTTAGAAGCGCTAGTTTTGGACACCGGGATCTTTCTGTGATAGGAAGGGGCAAGAAGCGAAAGCTCTCGATATGTACTGTATATTTGTATATTGGAGAAGTCGGCCGTTTTCTAATAAATGCTTTATATATTAAAATGATAAAGTAAGTATAAGCCATTCCTTCTGACAGTCCCATAATTTCATCACTGTACAACTGTGGTCTCCTAGCTAAAAATTATGTTTGCATCCCTCCATTAAGAGAGTTTTGCGAAGGCCGAAACAGACGGTAGTTTTGTGGTGAAAGGTCCGAGCTATACGCCCGATGCAAAAAAAAATATCACATACAAGTTCTCCGAATTTAACCAGGTCGCTGAAAATATGTGTGATCTGTCATCGTAATGGTGGAAAACTATGCCTTTCCTATTTACTAACTCGTATTGTGATATGTAAGCTAGTTTTTGCCAATCGTGACCATCCGCGTCAGAAATTGCGCGATTTCACTTAGTTTTTGTAGAGTTTGCAGATGAAGATACGGTCGAGTAAATCCTTTAGAGTCTATCTGTGTAGTACTCAAACACTCGAGTTTTTTTCATCAGATGATTCGAAACTGTGTGATAATATGTTTATTTTCTTGGCAACGCCATGGCTACTCACGTCTCCGTCTCGTTTAACTTTCCCTCATTGGCCGACCACTACAAGGAGCATTTTTATATCGAAATTTCCAGAACAAAAACGATCTTTCAAGGACGGTTTCTCCCAGTAATGAACAATTGAATCTTTTATGGGCCTGAGAAGCATTTATATCATCGCAATAAAATTGTAGAAAATAGTAAATTCAGGCATTTCATTCATTTTCAGGGCGCTCTATTTCGAATCTAAATCAGAGGCGCTTGAACGTTTTTGGGCACGTTTGTTAACGCCAGATCTTAACTTTCAGATGACACGAACGCCAACCCAATGCGACTCATAGCACCTGAGACATACTAGAAAAACTGTTAATGCTAGTACGACAACAAACGATTATATAACGCTCGTGTTGGTCCTGGGCAAGTAAAGAGGACAAAGAACTAAGAGAAGAGTACGTATGGGTGAGTATAGCTATGCAAAGATCTCTGCAGTACACAGTAATGAAACTGATAAACGGATGAACAATCCTGGATCAGTCGAGCCTGTCCTTTATGATTCACTAAAAGCATTTGGTAATGCGTTCAGATTGAATGCCGTGTATTATATCTTTTATTAGTCAAGCCATTTATCTCTCAAGCGCACTGCGTTACTTATGCAAAATGTATACGTAAAACATTTAAGTACTATTGGATATTAAGGTAAGGGACATAAAAATAAATGCATTCGTCATATAATTCAATTACGAAAAAAGGATTTGCCAGTTGTTAATACAATACTCTTCGAAAAAAACAATAGAGTTATGGTAAAAATCGCGCAACAAACAAAAAAACCTTTAACGCTCCCGTATGATCCAACCGAACAAGAAACCAAGCTAGGAAATTAACTATTGCACAAGGTAGAAAAAAAAAATACGATGATTATCAACATTGCTCTTTTGTCTCGGAAAGGTATATATATATATATATATATACCTCCTGGTAGGAAAGCTATTAAACAGAAATGTTGAAATCATCATTTTCTAGTACATGTAGAACTAAATGTTTAAATGCTTTACCTTTGGCGCACCATGAGACATTCTATCAAATGCCAGGGTCTCAAAACGAAACGAGATTTGCCGGTATAGTAAATATAAAACGTAAAAGACATAATTAATTATAATGCAGTCATTATAGGGCACTTCGAAATGACGGCAAACACTGGTTTCCGTCACTTGGGAGCGCTGCGATAGAGACACATCTTGAAAAAAAGAGGTTACACAATAAAATACTAATAAGTTTTTTTAACGAACATTGAACAAATATACCTCTTTAATTTCCGTGCTTACCTTTAGTGGCATAACATGTTTGTTGGTAGTTTATAAAGTAATTAAATCAAGTGCAGTTGTATCTACTTCGTAAAAATCGTACATAGCGGCACATCCCAGTTATATACGATCTCCTATGGTGACTGTTGCTCTTACGGTCACTAACAGGAAAAAACATATCAGTGCGTTACTTGTGAAGTAGACAACGTGAACGACAGTTGTTCAAGTCGGAGCTAGTGTTGCGAGTTGCCCAGGACCCGTAACCCAACGGCGAGCCTACGGACAGCAATATGCCCCTGCTTCTTCAGATCGAAATGCACGCCGGCTTAAAGGAGATTAACAACAAGGAGCATAATCAAGTTCAGCCGGATGGAATTCTATCACTTAACGTCATTCACGGCTACGCGTCCGCCAACGATCGGTTGCCGTTGCCTGCAAAGAAAAGCTGTCGATCGCTCCGCTGTGAAATTTCATTTCAAAGCCCCTTTGTCACAAAGCAGCATTATAGAATCGTCCAAGCTTACGCCGGTCTGCGCATTTGTCGATGATTCTGTAGCCTGTTAATTAAGATACTTCACTGAGTCCACTGAAAATCAAACACGAATATTAAATAAAAGTAAAGAAAGCGTACGTAACAAGTACAGTGGGCCCCTGATACAACCCTTATGATGCTCCATATCTCCGCTGGAGAGAGCTAAGATAACTTCAAAAAGGCCTCTATTGGCAGTTTTTAAAGAAATAACAAAAGGGGATGTCTATAAAATAGAAAGATAGTTAAGGGCCAGGTAGAGAAGTGGTGAACTTGTTGTGTTAAAGTAGGAACTTTGATGGCCAATTTATATCATAAATGACTTTTTTTTTTTTTCACAAGTCACATTTTTTAACAAGGTCTCTGCAAGGATATTTCCTAGCCAAGTATTGGCAAGTTACCTTTAGTACAGCTTTGTACTAGGCTAATTTGATCTCGCACATGATATTCAGAGTATAACCATCTGAACTGGCCTAACGAAGGTTAAGACGGTTGTCAGGGAGCCTTTTGGATATTTTTGAGTATATAAAACATTTGCCTTTGAGCCCAAACATAGAGAAAATAAATGATTGCACGGTAATTAGCTAGTTGTGCGTTTCTCTTCGTATCTGCCTTTTGCATGATATAGATCTATTAGACGTATCCTAGTGATCTCAATAGCATTCAATAATGGAGTTAGAAAGTAATAGCAATTGTCGTACATAACCAACTTCTCCTAATTGTATTCCCAGAAAAAAGCATAACGCACGGTAATTACCCAGAACGTTTATATATTTATATTGTCGAATGTGACAGCTACAACGAAAAAAAATACCAGAAACGCCCATTTGTTTCGTGTTCTTTCCTTCAAAGCGGGAGCTTTCCAAGTATAATAGATGGGACAAAACCCTCTGTCTATAAGTGGGCTCCATTAAGGAAGCTTTTGGCAAAAAGAGGACAATCCTTTGTAGCAAACGTTTCAGATATATTGGTAAATTTCAACTAATACTACAACCAGCATATTAACAAAGGTGCGGAGAAAGCTCGGTCTGTGGTCATTGAGCATGCTACTCTATTTCTTTTGGCCAAAAACCAGAATACTCCTTCATCATCTCCGCGCTTCCAGCCAGCTCAGCAACTGGAGTTGCCAAAGAGGTAACCGCTGATCCTATAGATCCTTTTTATGCTGTCCTTAGTTCCACAACTAAAGAGAAGGTCTGACACTGGAGAAGATGTTTTGTACGATGGATTTTATAGGCAGAAGCCATAGACAGAAACAGAAACTGAGTGGATGAGTGAGAGGGGCAGAGTAAGATGCAGAAGAGAGGGCGAGGGGCTGAGGGAAGGGAGTAGGAAATGAAAAAAAAAAAGAAGCAAGAAGGAAAGAACAAACTAGAAGGTGCTCGACAAGCATTTACGTAGTCCCATTGGGCATCGTAGCGCTTGGGTTGCAGAGCGCAGACAGCCAAGCGAGAATTTGGCAAAGGGATATATTTAGGGATTTCGGGGGCGTTGTTGGGGACTGAACAAGGAATGAATAGGGACACTTAAAGGAGCCTTCTTTGCTCCATATGCGGCCTATGCCAAAAACCTTTAGCTAGTACAGAGGTCCCAGAAGAGTTATTCGTTCTGTCGCACAACCAGCTGACACCCTCCACGGAGCCTTTCCATGGATCGGTGGGCTGATAACCAACCAAGCTGAAAAGACCATCCCACTATCATCCTGCCGCTGCAGCCCTACTGCTGAAGAATTATACTTATATGGAACTGGACTAGCAGACGAATATGTGAATCTGGAACAGAGATTGTTGGGGAATGCTGTCTCTTAAGACCCCAGCACGCAATAAAAAAGCTATGATAGCCTCATAGCTTCAGCGGCTAACATAACAGAACAATCGAAGCATGACCTATATGAATGTAGGTAACAACCGCGAAAAAAGAGTTTAGCATCACTAATGGATGTGATTGCGAGAACTTCACCCACTCGTTAAGTTTTCCCTTTGAATAATTTCTGTCTTGCTCGATCATGATGCAATGCAAACAAAAATCAGCCAGCAGTAGATCCATCGGAAACTTGCCGCTGAAGACCTTGAAATTAACCCAACTGAATGTGTATACCAATTCTCGATTTTCCCGTGCGGTTTCGAATACCCATGCTATATGATGAATAAATTGTCAACATAAATGATAATGTGTCATATTGCTAGAAGTCGCGCGCTAAAAAAAAAAAAAGGCAATATGTTAGTTTAAATGAGTCTTTTTTTTTGTACCCTAATATTCAGTATACCCCCAGATTTTATTAGTTTTTCTTCTGATTTTATAAAATAAAGAATGAAGTAACTATCTCGCACCCATTCTACGGTCATGCTTCTAAACTGGGCAGAGATATGGATTATATGCTGGGCCCCAATGATCTATTTGGTGGTAAAAAAAAAGGTGATTAATAACTTGAGATAGATGATGTAGGCTCTATGTTGAGCTGACAGATTTCTTCAGATACACATATGTCACCATATCCCACTTCTCAAATGCTGATGAAGATGTAAGGTACGTATGCACATGCACACCGATAGGATGCATGCTGATCAACATTAGCAACTCCGTAGTATAATAGAATAATTTTAGGAAATCCGGACATGTCGAAATAAAGCATTCAACGCTGCGTCTAGATAAAATAGTTTCGAAAGGCTAGATGACGTGCAGTCCGGCAACTGCAGTAGAAATACAACACAAAGTTAAATAGATACAATGGTTGAAGCCGTCATAGATGTGGGAGAGAATATTGACAAAACGCTCGATACTGCCGACTGACGCAAGATAAACGGATGTTTCCTTGTTGCACAGCGTGTAGAATGCAATGCAGACAATCCTCTGTCGTGGGAGTCCTCTCTTCAATCGAGTAACTGAGGCTCACGGCCTTGACAGCAACAAGACGATAGCAGGTATCAGACTCAGACCAGAGGCGTATGCTTCAGCAAACTGGAAACGCAACTTCACTAAATCCTTCACGAAGACAGAGTCGAATTGGATATTGTATTATTGAGCCAGGTGACGCAATAAACACGCTGCAAACCTAACCTTTTTTTACGAGCGCAGACGCTCTCGGGGAGGGTAGCGACATAATAGAATATTATCCATACGAACGGTTGCAGCCCTGCTGTCTTTGCATTACATATAGAGAATGCATAAAATGTTTATATTGTAAACGTCGTAAGCGGCTAGTCGACGGTATGGACGGGGTTACTGGAACTGAATCTCAGACAGAGTGAACACCCCCTTGTTCTTTGTTCTGCATATCGAAATCCGCCGGTAATGCAAAGAGCTTATAAGTGCCAAATTATTGCCAAGTGTGGCATCTAGTTAACATAAAAAATAGTATAAACCAATACGCAGACTTTCCTGATTTTCTGGTGATTTGTCAATAGCACGAAATTGCTTAGAGCGTTTGTCAATGGTTTCTGTCTGGAGGGATTTCGAATCAACGCTTTGTTTCCCATATAGATTCAAGGATGGCAAGTCGAACAAAATACATGTGCTAAACAGAAGCAGTGATTCTTATTGATCTTTTAGTTCACTAAGGATCTTCGTCTCTGTTTTTGAGAGAATATTCTTCACCTTCTTCTTTTTGACGGAGAACTTTTGTTTACATATCGTTTGCTTCAAGGTTAAAAAAAAAAATACTAGGAAAGAATGCGCAGAAAGCGGGTAACATTCAAAAAGGTAACGTATAAGTGCAAAGTACTTTTATATTGAACGACATTTTAGGAAGGCAATAGGTGATTTTTCAGTTAGGCCTAACCGCTGTTGGTGTGTCACCTGGTGGTACGTCTACTAACCTTTAGAGTACGTATAATGATCTAGGTTCAAGATCTAGACTAAGCGCTTTGTGTTGGGAAACGCCAGCCGTCTGAAGCCATGCGTGGCAACGATATCGGTCGTAGGACCCGAAGTATCTAAATTCTTTTTTTTTTTGCATTTACTGCAAAATCCGCATGAATGAGCATTGCAAAAATTTAAAAAAAAAAAACTTGGAAAATGTCACTGGTGGGCCTTATACACCACAACACCTTCTGTCCCACCCAAAAGGAACCTGAACTGTGGATGGAGATTTTAATGTCGCTAGGTGTTATTAATAGCAGAAGAAAATGATATAATTGTGACAGACAACGTTTGAATTTATATTATCGAATGTCTACCATTCTTGGTCTGTCCAAACTTGTTACCAGTGCATCTTGGTTATCTTATGTTTACTTTGTGTATTAGCGAAGTTGCTACCTGAATATTGGTGAATGTACTTTTTACTGGTGCAGCTATTTCCGTCCATTGTGTATCTCCGTGTGTTAGAGGTAAAGAAACACAAATAAAAACTAAGTTGCTCATAGCAAACCGAGCCAATGCATTCTTTGGCACATGTAATAAAACCTTAATTAAAGCCGTGTTCAACGGCTGGCCACATGAACACAAAGAAAGTAACGGAAGCTTGAGCAGGCCAGGTTTTTTAAGCCTTGAGAATCTTATCCAAACTACTGGCCTACCTCCAACCGCGAGTTTTTATCGTATGTCGAGCCTATTCCAAGAATTGAATCGAGCTTTAGGCTTTAGTTTTGGCCAGGGAATTCTTGCTTGACTATCAAAAAGATTTATTTTGTGTTAGCTTCAATGTCAGGAAATAAGTAGAGGAAGCAGATTTAAAAAGTGATTTAATATAACAATGTTAAATCAAATTAGTGAAACGTAGTTGATATTAATGTAGTTTATTACTTGTAATAATAATAATAATGTTTGCTCTTCCAAACTATATAGGACAGCAATCTTCAAAAGGAAATAAATTGTGTTATCTTTATTAACCTTCAATAAAATGATCCATACGGCGACCTCATTTCCCCTAAGTAGAACGAAAACACTTTAGGTAAACATAAAAGCAAGCGTTTTCGAACAATTTTTTTGGTTATTAAAATTTAAGAAAAAAATTGGGTTGAACCGTTAAACCTAAAACCGTGAAATTTGGAACGGCCTATTAATTTAGCAATAGATTACGACAGGTCATACGTGACAAATGTCAACTGTATGACTATAACAACTCACTTCAGGGATCTACAAATCTAAAGTTTGAACAACTTTTTATGGCCATAGATTTATTCCAATTCGTTGGGAAATACCGTATGAATCCCTTGTTCAAGAGTTGCAATTACTTCATAAGTGACTTTGATAAAAAAAAAAAGAAGCTTAGAAAGAGCCGCTTCAGCTCTGCTGATCAGCCTTCAACCTCATTATATATAATTCTGGAACGACTCGGTCGTAACGCACAAGGATTAGTCCTCACCTCTACATGAGGGTCAGGGATGAAGGTCTTCATAAATAGATGTTGGACTTCACCTGCAGCGACAATCTCGTTTGATTGTGGAAATGAAGTTGCCGCTCCAGCAAACCCTAACCATTAATTTGAAGACAATCCAAGTTATTGAAGGCAAACTATAGTAAAGCTATCCTTATACATTTACTAAATCATAGTAAAGGTGTCTCTGTCATAGGAGCTTTCGACGGCGAAGTCCGTTCATTGTGACGTAATCGATTCTCCAAATGCAGAGATAAAGTAAATTATTTGAAGAAATTTTGAGATATGTTAGTACTGATAGGTATTGGGCTTACATTAATTCCTTGTACATATCGCACCCTCTAAAACAGCCAAGTTAACTTCAACAAATATCTTTACTCTCAGACCTGTACTGTGTTGATACATAGCGGATTCTAATGTAAGTAATGGAAATACAAATACTTCTGCCTGACTTAAAAGAACTCCATAGTAAATATGCTATAATTTGGTCTTCAACCATTCCACGAGACCCCACTTGCAACGTGGAATTTGCATCTCTCAAGTCAATAGCAATATTTAAGGTTGGACCCTTTTCTCTTATTTAGACAGTAAACCGCGGTCATATATAAAGGATAAAAAGTCTAAGCAATTTTAAAATGAGCCCTTTCTTTTAAACCACAAACTTCTTCGAAGACAAATCCGCAATGATCACGCACTGGGAGTAGTGATTTGGCGTGCCAAGTATTGGTCACACTGTATTGATCGGCCACTATAGCGTGACCAACTATTCTTCCCAACTGTCTAAGGTAATTTCGAGATTCTTCTTCATTCTCTCTTCCTTCAATATATAATGCAATCAGCGGTGCAACGGGGACCGGTTCTGGATAAATTTAAATATAACGCACTGTAATCATTAACTCAGTGATATAGAAGGACTCATGAAGTCTCAGCCGGAAATTCAATTCGACACCATAGACTAGTAGTTTTTCTCATCCTATTAGTGTATATTAACTAAAGCACAGTACCGCTTCAAATATTATTATAAAGTTTAAAAATAGATCGAGGTCTGCGTCGTGAGATTGCAGATACACGGACTTTCTTCGCAGGCTGCGTATGTCAAACGAGCCGAAGCCGCATCGATGCTTCAAGGGAGGATCGACGCATCAACATACATTATAGACACGGCAGGCATCACTCGGGCATTCAGGTAAGTGAACTGGAGTATTTATGTTTACATACATAGTATTTAAAAGTAATTCTTAGGTACTAACGTTATAAGTGATAGAAGGCCATTAACATGAAAGCTTAGATTCGTGAAAATAAATTTATCGGGATGTACGGTCAGCCCGTTGCTAACAATAATTAGGACTGTTTTAGTCAGAAATCCTTCTTTCAGTTTATTCAGAGATTCCGCCAACTTAGCCTCCGATTGAACGACGGAAGCTTTTTACTCAAGATGGGTTTAAATCAAACTAAAGGTCGTTATGATAACACTGAAATGAATGGAACAAAAACCGTTTGGAGACAATTCTTGGCTTCTTCGATTTATAACGAGATCGATCTATTAAACGGAGAAGTCGACAGCAGGTATTATAAGAAGACCTACACACGAGTCGAGTGACAAGGTGAGACCGTAATCACTGTAAAGTCATCATACTGCTCAATATGATCATCATAATTATTGACAACAATCTGTATCATAGTAATCATAATAAGGTTTAGGCCCCGTTTCTAGCGCGCTTATCCGTCCATCCTAGCTTCTCCGCGACAGGTCATATCATACGATTACGCCGTAATGATCTCTCTTTTACTGCTATTGGGAGCCGTCGCTCAGCTAAGAGGCCGGGGGCTTGGTCCGGAAGCCGTACCGCGGCCCATTCGGCGGGCAGCACTTCGGATCGATCTACCCCCTGACCCGAGCCTGATTCTCATTCAAACGATAAGGCAATGCGGAAGGAGCTTACATCAGGGAAAAGCGGACCGGTCGAAAGAACGCGATGGCCAGTCTGACGGATTGTAGGGCCCGACTAATGTCGTCAGAAAGAACACTAAGTTAAGAAACCATCTTGCGAACATCGCGTTTATCTAATGACACTAAAAATATACAAAATTGGGGTCTGCTTGTATACAATGCATACATGCGTATTATACAGGGGTCAACTTCAGCCGAGGTTCTGCGAAACTTTCAAGGTAGCAGCAGCTTAAAAAGCTTGCCTAGACAGTCTTTGTTCAAACAACGATTGCAAACGAGCACAGCACTGTCTGAAGGCGGACGAACGTATCGTTGCCATGCGCAACAATTATAAGCGTCCCAAATGGAATAGAATCACTAGAGACTACTCGGAATGCACCTATTTTTTCCTTCATTGAATACTCCTTGGAGTTTTCGAAGACGTGAAAGCCAGATCATTAATACCTTATAGGAGGGCCCAGTGCCTTGTGTATCCTCTCAATTCGTCCAATGGCCCATGTTCCGTTTTCGTTTCGCGCGTAAATTGTAAGTTACGCTGTACTAAAAACATAGTAATCGATCTATTGGAGAATGCATAGACACAACAAAAGGATAATGCGAGACTCAGCGGGTTCACAAGGCTTAATGGGAGTTCACTCTCGTTACTAACTGGGGTAATGGTTGATTTGATATTTTTTTTTTTTTTTCATTTTTTATATACCTAGTCAGCTTGATGGTTTTCATCAAATATCATGATGGTCTGCATATTGTAAGGAAAACTCATACGATAAGGCGTCACTGCTTGCAACCAACCCTTGTAAATATTATGCTTTATTAAATTAAAAAAGAGTCCTTAAATAAGTCCTCTTGGCTCCGCAATCTAGTAGCAAGCTAAAGATTTAGTGATTTCCAGGAGGCCATGAAAAATCAAATCAATCAACGGCAAGTTATTATAATTTACTGAAGCTACTATATGCAGTTTGAATTGAATCCAGTTAGAAGTGGACGATCAACTGAGAACGAGCAATCGCTTTCAAAGTAGACTCTAAATATGTTTTGACAAAATCCACTATAAAAACACATACTAATACTTAATCCTGGTCCGCGCAGGGACGCGATCGACGAAAACGCTGCTTGTAACGGAACACGGAACAACAGTAAGGCTGAGTGTAATTATCAAAGCATCCATCTAACTACCTATTCAGCATTTGAAGCTAAATTAGCTATAATTAGTTGAACCAACTAATTATAGCTAATTTAGCTAGAAATAGAAAAATATTGAAATAGCTAATGAAGTAAACGAATGAATTAATCGGAAACGCTTAATTAAGTCATTACTTTCTAAATGTAGGTGTTCACACGATGACTATTGCAGCCATATTGGCCTGGCGTTCGTTTTCCTCTAGGTAATAAAAATCAGTGAAGTCAATTTCAAATACACAACTTTTTACTGAAAATAGAAATTACGTTTCCCGCTGCTTTTCATTTCTACTAAAATTGGCCCATTAGGATCCAGGATCTGGCAGAGCAATAAAGTTTAGATTACTTGTCTCCTTTACGGGAGCTGTGCATTAGATTTTAGTAGAAAGGTGTCCAATGAACAGACGCCATTGCCATCGTCGTTTATGAAACGAACGATATCAAATAGTTTCTTGACGCGTCAGCAACGAGCCGGCATACTTTCGAATTCAATGGCAACACGACTCTGTTGATCTGTGCCGGAAGTCACTTATGTCGTGATGAAGACGTCCTAAAAAATACGGAATATGATACAAGCATTTCCTTGCTACTGGAACAGAACATGTCGAAGCCAGCTAGATTTAATAATTCGACTTTCGAAATAATTGCATTTAGCTCTCGTGATCGAGTTGGGACCAATGATCTTACTACTGAATCTTGGACATTTTTCCCTATTGATTTTCTGCTCTTTAACCTTGCCTCCATATGTATGTCCTTGTTACTACAGGTCTACTGCGAAGTACTTTCCTAAACAAGAAGATCTCCGTAATAATTAGCTTGTTGTTGATACTAGTCTTGTTACCGGCCAAGCTATCAGCACGATAGCAAACTATAATACAGCTTGAATATATATGCCAGTATTTTTTAAGTGTATGGCACATTTTGCATGGAGCCTTTTATCGTTAAACGCCATTTGTCTGCCTGTCCGTGACATCGCTAACGAAGATTCATCAATTCGCTGTATGCTTGTATTGGGTTGTCCCATATATTTCACTGTCAATGTACGCCACAAAGTTTAGTAAGTTGTACGCAGGCGACATTCGTTCGGTGGAAATAATCTCCCTGGCCAGATATGCATGGGTCATTAGCGAATGTGACTTGGGTCATACTCGGGCCGCGTGACCGACAGCCATTCTGTTGATGAACAACGTTTTCTCTCTTAGGATCCTGCCATCTTTTGTGCAGCGCTGCTGCCACCACTGCCAGTTGTACAAACTAGATCGTCTCTTTGATATGCTTGTGAAGTTTTAGAAGCTTAGACCGAGTTACACACAAGTAATATCCCGTTCGAAATTGATGTTTTGCTACGTGTAACAAACCTACCTGAACTCTCGCTAACGGGGACTGGTAGGTCTGCAGCAGCAAGAGGCAAGCGACGGTATACGCGGACTTTCGCCCATCTAATAACCCAAGCCCAGTTCTTAATTTCGTACACTTCTCCTATTGGATACAAATAGTTCCTAATAATAAACTTCGATACACCTAAGTCTCGAGCTATAACGGCAGCCTTAGTCGAAGACTATTCCTCGGTCACCAATTCCACCCCGTCACTGTTAAGCAAAAAGGGTCATCTTTAGCGAGCGTCACCTTTTACATCATAACCTCTTACACGAATTTCACCGGGGCAAAACTGCGCTATGTGTTGCTATTGTCCAGTAGCAGCACGAAATTCGGCGGAAGTGTTTATCGCTTTTTCTCTTCAAGCTAGGACTTCAAGGAGCAAATTGTAAGAGCTTGTTAATAAAAAAAAAAAAAAAAAAAAGCCTATCTCCAATTCCTACGTAAGTTTTTGATATACAAAATTGGATCCCTTTTGGAGTGATTTTATTTACGAAGGCTTCGGTCTCAACTAGCCGCAATTTTTTTCATAGAGGCAATATCTCAGAAGGCTTTCTGGTAATCGTCAGGTTTGGAAACACAGTGATTCGTTGTCTTTCTGTGTTCCATCCTTTGGATTAGGTTACGTTAGATACGAGCGCCTTTAGACAACTTTGCGTCTTTGCATTTTACTATCGTTGGTCTCTGCGAAAGGTTTTGTTCGGTCTTTGTATTTCGGTTGAGTAGCTTTGACAATGACAAAGAGCTCCCAGTTTTATTTCTCCCGCCGTTCTATGTTGGGGCAACGGCTCCTCTAGAGGGTGCAGCCGCTGCCGCCATCGTTACTATATCGCTCGGCCATATCATTTTGTCGGTGGTTATCGTACCGAATGCTGCAACAGTAGCATCTATTCCCGGCGACGAGTCATGTCGCTTTCTGGTCTTCAGTACAATATGCGAAATGTTCGAGATATCTTATCTTACTATTGGTTCAGCACGGTCAAATAACGCAATGGCAATTGTCCTCTGTTAGCAATATATGTCTATGGGTAATCGTGCACAAATATCGCCTGGTACGCATACTCTGTTTATAGGGTAGGGAAGATTATATACGGCTACAAGAATATCGCAACAAAGATTGCTATTCTTTATTTGATCTTCCAACGTTCGAAAATCTATTCCAAGTCACCGTGCTGGTGTAAGTGTGTAAGCCTTTAAAAACTTTTTACTCTCCAAAAAGCCTAACGAAAGCTGTGAAGATAGCTACAGGTCAAACAAGCAAGTCCAGTTACTTAATTTTTTTATTTCTTCGAAACGCTAAGAGTTACTGTTCTGTGCTACGCAATGGGGTAGAACGGATATTCATGCCTAGCCTATATATCATGGCTATGTCTGATTTGACCTTTTACAGTAGGTAATCTAAAACTTTTTCGAGCATCGATAAGGCCACTTCAATTTGCCATAACTTGGGTAAGTTATACGCATCACCCCCCGTACATGTTACTACAGTAATCATGAACAAACTAACATTGCGACCACGGCTGCTTCCCATCTCCAGGATTTATGAAAAGGGGAAAACATGTTGTTAATTGTTAAAAAGTGTTTCTATGCTTGCCATCACATAGGTTTATTGGAGCAACTGGCAATATTTGAAGTAATACAAAGATATGTTTTGGCGATTTGCCCGCATAAAAGGGGGTACACTCGAAGTAAAATGACCAACACTTATAGAGAGTATATAATAACCTTTTCTCGAGTCATGGCTGCTGGTCTGGGGATATTAGCTGGGTGTTTAATATTGCTCCACTATATAGGATCATACACGCCCCGTGATAGCGTAGTGGATGGCCTGTTTGCGTCCTAAAGTTAGAAACGTAATGGTAAGTTCAAATACGGGCCTAAACGTTTCTTGCCAGCCGTCTGAAATCGTGTCGAATGGTCTAAATATCAGATGTAAAACCCACTCAGTTTAGACACCAGTCATGCGTCCGTAGTAAAAAACGGAAGAGAACGTTTCCAGGGTATTTTCGAGTCAAATAAGTTACAAGAGATGTTGTGTGTGTTCATTTGTTTATCTATCTAAATACTGCGTCGTGTTAAATTGTAGATGAGTTCACAGAAGGGGCTGTTTTTTCCGACTGGCGTCATATACGCCCACCCAAACACGTGTCTGATAGGTTTCCATCTGCCTGCCAAGTGTCGTATGATAAAGAGATAATAAAAAAAAAAAAAGCTCCGACTACTTATCTCTATCGACCAGGGAGTTCAGAAACGATTACCAGTGAATATTGATTATACCTGGCCGAATACGATTTGATTTATCTATTTCTTATCTCTTTATCGAACATTATTCATGAGCATCTCTTAAAAGCACCTAAAAAAAAAGATATTCTTATTTTTAGGCATCGGTTAGAGCAAAGAAGCGAGAGCTTACCATGTATTCAACTGGGCGTCTTGAAAACGACTGAATTGATCTTAGCATCGGATAAACTAGTAGAAGCTCCATCCTGCTCCAACCTTCTATCGCCGCATTTGTGTTACAATCTTATCCTATTATCCTTATTAGTAGCTTTTAGTATTGTTAGTAGTAGATTTGAAGGACCCATTGCCGCGCTCACTCCTACCTTGACATGTACAATTCCTATATACTGTTAAATATGTTGGAAAAAATCACAACAAAAGTATTCATTTTACAATAAGTTATATGAAAATGGAACTTACAACACCAGAAGGAGGATACAGCATGGTGAGCCATTAAGCACAATGAGGCGATAGCTAACAAACTTAAGGGTAATGTAACAAGTAAGTTACTAGTAATAGTTTTATTAACGTTCGACTTCAAGTCAAACGTATTTTCTTAGGGTTTTGCTTTAAGTTAGGTGCCTGCATATCAAATAGGGATGCGTCACGCCACCTTTTCATTTTGTTGCTAGTAATTTAAGGTTTGCGAATATTTTCCTATTGGTATTCAATAGCAGTACATTAATAATTCGTAGCCAAAAGAAAGCTTTTAGTAAACGTTCTTTGCAAATCACAGTAACGAAGATCGTTGATGTCCAAATACATAACTAACCGGTTAAGTATCTTCAAAGGCCGAAGTACTTTCGAAAAATAGAATACCATCGCAAACTTAAGCCACAGAAGCATGCACATCGGCTTTGGCGATACTTCACTCACGAGTATGCCTGGCCCCTTTTCTCCGTTTAGCCGAATGTATTGTTTTTCTAGGTTAATTAACCTAATTAAGTTTGTGAACGACCTACTCAGAAGAGTCGACGGTGACTAAAGTAACTTCAGTTTATGTTGACACCGTCCGCGGTCAGTTGAATCCCGCCGCACGGTAATTGATACAAATAATTATGGCCAATCAAAAGTACTTGAGCTGTTGTGCCTCGAAGGCCTTGAGGTGGAAACTTCCTTTACAGTGAAGTAATCTGAGTTTTTATTTGTATTCCATTCGTAGTTGGCAATGTGCCTCGAGTGCCCACATCGGTCTTAACGATCGATTCCTGACATTCAAAAAGCCGAACTGGAACATACATATTAGTCTATCTGAGATAATATAGAGCACCGTTATAATTAATCGTACATACATACAAGCATATATCTGAGAGAGACTGACGGTTGCCATTGCTTAGATACGACGGGTGTTTTACTAGCAAGAACAGATATCCGAGAGAGCCTCTTTTATTTTGTCTGTCTAACTCTCGCACGATAGCGATCGCTTCTCCGTAATTTTTAGCCATAGGGTACCATTGAGGCCGGGTCCCAGTCGTGGGGGTCGTACATTTTAAGAATCAAGAACATATTACTACAAAATGCGCTCGAAGCGATATCTGGGTATCGTATGCGAAAATGTACTGCATGATAGGCGTCATTAAATAGATAAACATCAACCAGTTTCAACTCCTGGCCTGAGAATGTTTACGGAGTAAAATTAAGGCTGATAAAGCATATAACATAATAAACATCCTTCTTAACGTCGCCAACAAACCAACCCAGTCAAGGTTTATATATCCTATGTTCGTTTCCAATCCCATGTTATAGGCGCTAATTAATTCGTGTCTGGTTGTGGGTTCTCTATCAGTGAAAAATCTCTTTTTTGCCATTCTACGAGTGACTTTTTATTAGCCCATTTCAGTTATCTAGCTAAGATGCTATTTGATGAAGAATATTATCTTCACTGATTGTTTTATATTCGCTCTCTGAGTCTGCTTTCCTAATGCTTTTCGTAAGCTCGGCCAAACAGGGTAATGTCGGCGGTTGCATCACATCCTGTCAACTGGATTTTTGAAGCCGACGTTTTGTTCGAGCGCGCTTGTTTATGCTGACTATGCATATTTGCTTTTTACGTTAGCTCTCCTCGCAGTTCTTCTTCAGTCATCTGATTACCTAAGCTCACAGTATCTCATGTCCATACACTATCTGTGGCAATCGTTGCGTTTAGTAGAGATGTGCTTTGCAGACTTGGCCGCGGTCACTTTGCGCTTTGGCTTCTTAACCTATCGTTCAACCCAGAAATCCCTTTCTTCCCTATACTTTACTTTTGCTATCCAACGTGCGCCCTGCGTCTCAACGCTCGTTTGGTGTTCTCTTTGGGCCCCGAGTGGCAAATGCAAAAAAAAGTGATTATTCGACTTAGGCCGAAGTCCTTCTGTTCCCAGAACAAGCTGTGAGGCAAAGACATTATTCATTTTGTGAAACTTTAATAAAAGTTCTTCATTTTTCTGACGCAACTGGATTTTACTAACCTTCATCTTCCAGAGGTGGCCAGTTAAAGTCACGCGTATTCGGGATCTTACTCATTCCTAATTTCCCGCTTGATTAGGTGAGCCTCCAATTAATATACTGGGTGTAGGTCCCAAAAAATATAGCCCATTTTATCATCACTAACCGACATTATATTATTACGATCGTCAAATACTACTAATCTGCTAACCACTGGCTAATCAAGGGCCGTCCTTTCAATAATCTAATAAGAAATGTGCGCTTTATTTTTTCTTTCTCAGAAAATAGAGGATGTCTAAAAAGTGTTTGAAATCCTTTTAGAAATGTATCTAACGATAAGCGTCAGTGGATAAAGCTTCCAAGTATATTTAGTTGCGAAATTATAAAATTTAGGTGTAAATGTTGACGTGGAACATCGTACCTCTCGGGAAATTGAGTCATAGCTAAAGGCTCGAACGGACGACAAAAACGGCAGCGAGCAAAATGGCCGACAAAAAATTTAATCTGGACCTCATCTACTTTCCGCATTATTTCGAAAATTGTTAACGTTAAGAAAAAAAAAATGTACCTAGGTACAAGTTGCGCATTTCAGGGCAACATCTATTTTTCGAACCGATTTTCGATAATTTCGAATCCGGTTGGGTATCAACCTACCGACGCAGCGAACGCACTACTCCGTAGATTTGGTGGCACCCTATGTCGTCTTTTTTTTTTTTGTCATATACATAAATGATAACAGAAATTATCATTAATTTTCAATAGACTACGGAATGATCTAGTAGTCACTTTTTATATACAAATGCATAATCAGAGAGTCCTTCATCGTTTTATGCATAATAAGCTTTTTAGTTTCCTGGAAAAGAAGCTGCCAACACTAAACGCTTTTTCGCACTTGAGAATCGACCTGGTCGACAGAGAAATATCCCGTAGGGCCTTTGCCAATAATGAATTTAGGCAATCATTTATCGTAGGTAGAGAAATGTCAGGTTTAATCCGCCTCATTTCAGCTTCGGCAAATACAATCGCCTGCGGCTGCCATTCCACCACTTTCATCTTCGTTTCCTCTAAAAGGTATGCAAATGTCCTTGCAGTTCCTGATGGGTCTAGGTGCTCCTTTGTAAACACGCTCGGACAGTCCTTGTCTTGATACGGAGATGTTTGTCTATTGGCACGTTCCAGAATCGATAAGCACTCATGATAAATCTGGAACTAGCTCTCTGCAGCATTAGTGAGTTCTCTCAGGAACGAATGTTGGAAATGTGCAAATAGGTGCCAAGTGGGGCAATAGAACCACTTTTACAACAGCCTCTATGTCATACTGTGACAAAGTTCAGACACCCAATGACGAGGAACGTCCGTTCCTTGCTGCTTTAAATGCTTTAAAAGCAATTTGATGACAGCTGCTGTTTGAGATACAATAAGCAGCTTTTGGCAACGCGCCTTCGTGCTCTTTTTAAGGATAATCGGGAGTACATCAAAGTATTTGAGTACGTTTTTGCTTTTCAGATAAAGTATCAGGGTGTGTGTGGAGGCGCGCTGGTTGAGGCATACTGTAAGCATAGCAGCTGTATTATTCCAGCGTACAAGACGATGATGGTTCAGGACCAGTTGTCTGAGGTCTAAATCCTGATAAGCGTGCAACAACCTCTGGGTGAGATTGGTTGATCTTTTATAGCTTGTATGTTGGTGCGTGTTTTGGATATGATAGCACCTAGCGATTTACGATATATTACACAATCATTAGCCTCAATGAGTTCAGTGGAAAACTTGTTCCCTTGCACGGTCGCTATCTTTGAAACACCTTTATAGTTCTACGTCGCCGTTAAGCATTCCATCAGACGGCTGGTTCCGAAACGAAGTTTGTCTATACCCGGGTTCGGATGTAGACCACAACGTGTCCTTAAGATTAGCAGACAACTACGTCCTTGCCATAGTTTTATGACACCAAAATTAAAAAGCTTTCTATCCACAACAACAAGAAAGCTAAGATTAGCAGTTCCGAATGAATTTTGTAAAATTCACTCGTCGGCGATAAGGCCAAAAAGTTTGTCCGCGGCCAGTTGATTTTCAAGCTCCGAGCGCAAACTCTCGGATGCAAAAACACTAACTAGATCACAAAACCGAGGAGAAAAGAGGATTCAGCTTTAAATGATATAATCTGTACATACGTTCACTTTCGGGCCAATGCGAAAAAGCTGTCGAAATAATCGAGCAAGTGGGCCAGTTGCATGTTAAAATTTTTCTGACAAATATGCTACTCATCAAAACCCCCAGACATAACACAACTGGAAAAAGGATTCTGTCCTTAGAGGTTGTCCTGGTGTATACCAGATACATCGGCATTGTCAAGGAGCCAATAAGAGATGACGAAGGTTATTTGTATCAGCAGCTACGAAAACAGTCAACGAAAAGCCATAAAGTAGAAAACTATAATATGACACCTTTAGTAAGTGAATGAAGGCTTGAATAGTATCCAAGCGGGATTAAGATAGCATACACTCGTTGCTTAAAGTAAATGATATTCTAAAAAGCTTAAGCCGAACGATCAGGGTTTATTTATGGAGAAACTTAAAACTAAATGCGAGCATGTCTATGATATCTTTAAAGGTATACTTTAAGGCAGCAAGTCCTGTATAACCTTTCCACCTGATATTTGATTATTACAGAGGCGCTTTACTTTCCAAGACGTTTTCAAGGTACGCAGGTGCCCCGGGTAACCAAGAAAAAAAAACTTTTAATGGGAGCGTAATTTCTTATTTTTTTGTGATATCTTTTTCCATTTTGGTTAATTCCATTCTGAGTGTAAACCGCTTCCTCCGTCATCAACACACTTCAACTTTATATTCAATGCCCTTTGCGAAAAGCTTGTAGGTCATGTCGAGATTCTTGCGCCTCCATTACTGCCGTCGCGTGTTAGAGTGAAGAGCTGCGTCTAAGGGCATCCACTGTCTCTCAGTGCGAGCGTGTAGTTGTGTGTACGTTTTGGGCCTGTGTTGGCTGTCCATTTGTGCCGTCTGTGCTGCTTTGGTCATCTGCCTTAGTTTCCTTCGTAGCTATTTTTCTCATTCTAGTTCCGCGCGATTCGAGCGATGTCTTCTGCTCTCCGGGGAGTCTTTCTTCCCGGAGATCTCACTGGCGAGAGCCGGTTGCCTCGTATTCTAAAAAGATACAAAGCATATAACGCACAAAAAAGCCTTGAGGGCGAAAAGGCCGGGCACCAAATATGGCCCCCAGCTATTTCACCGCAAAGGCATTCAGAGACGAGGAGGGATAATTCTACTCCGGAAAGCGTTTGGAAAGTTTTTAACCTTCCGACCGGCCGCAGTGGCCAGGACTGCGGTAGCACCGAATAAACCAAATCCCATATTCTTCCTTCTGTTCGCTGCTTCAGGAGAAGATCTGATTGTTGTACACGCAGGTCAGGGACAGCCAATTTTTGCTCTGCGAGCATAAAACCATCTTAAGAAGACGTTCGTTAGAGCGTTATTGTATCAGCACATGCCCAAAATTTGTTTACTTGAATTCTAGCCAGCTTCAACCTTGCCTCTTGTCCATTTTAAGGCCGATGAGACAGGGTATCGATCGAAGTCTTAAATTGTACATTTCTTGCAAAATATTACGGAAAAATATATTATGTGTCGACAAGCATGCGAAGTTGCTGTTCGTTCCAAACCCAGATTACACTAGGAAGGCCTAAAAAAAGACCATGGGAAAACAGGATTGCACTAAGAATTTGATATTTGTTTACATACCTATACAGTTAACTAGACAACTAGCGACTGTTTAAATAAAGATTGTGCCGGTACTCTCTAACAAGTTGAAACAGTAAACTTATGCGGGCTTTTTATATTAATTCGCTAACACACGACTGTCATAAAAACGGGTTATTATTACTGATCATAACGATAATGTGCATAGTTTTTATATAGAGTGTTCAGCTTTTAACCTAAGCTAGTGGTTGGAGCGGTGTAGGATGTAGTATTTATAAGAGGGTTACTTTTTTATCTAATATTTTCAACATGCTTCCTGAGCGAATCTTCGGTAGTGATACTGTCAATAGTAATAGACAAAGCGATTTTCGTAAATCGAATTAACGTCTGCTTCAGAATTAGACCACTACAATAACTCCGTAGCTGTTAGCTTAGGCGGCAAATAGAACGCAAAAAAAGACGTTCTTCCTTTAACGTTTCCATCCCCTGAGCGACAAATAGCAGAACAAGTCTAAGTAGAACTAGCATAAGTCTGCAAGACGAGAAATCTCATCTTCTAAGTGCTGGCTAAAGCCAGGCCACATTTTTTTAGGCAGACAATTACAGAATGACGTCATTCGTCTTGTGCCTCGAAGTGCTTGACGCGCACGGCTTTCGTCGACGACAAATAAGCTACTACCGCGCAAAGCTGCCCCTTCTTATCCTTCAGCGCCCTCTCCATTATCCTTCCAACCACTACCATTGCCACACTTTTATATCGACTCGCTGCATACAAGAGGCAAATGGCAGACTTCTGAGTTTTCCCGAATTCTATATTGACGGCTGAATGTAATTGAACGGCCCATTGATGAGGGAAATCGCCTTTAGGATGTCATTAGCAGCTCTAACAAACTTTCGAATTTGGCGCGCTTACTTGCCAGTCCTTTCTCAATCTTATCTGTAGTGGCTAATGCCGATATCAAACCAAAGCCGACTGCGTCCGAATCGCTTAAAGTAGCGTTGTTAAAATATCCGGCTAACTCTAATTTTCAGGCTCTAGACATAAGTATTTCGCTCAATCTTGCGTCTGGCAGAGAAAGCGCACATAGCTAGTGCAGCACTTTTCTTATGCATGAATAATCTTTGAGGAGAGCTTCTTCAGCTCCGTTCTTGCCTTTTCAAAAGCCGAAATTATCCATGCAAACACATCTGCTAGTCTCCAAGGATAAAGGGGGATTCGCGGGCGACGGTAGGGCTCGGGCTTCAGGGCAAAAAGAGTCAATAAATTGAAATAGCGACTAAATAGAAGAAAAGCTTACGGCGCAGGGTGAGAACCTTCCACGATGCAACCAGCTGCCATCACAGATGTTAACAGCAAAAGATGTTGTGTTCATGTATATAAATCCAGATGTGTATGCATGATGTCTTTCGGAAATACCAGGAAGACAAATTTCCTCTGTTTAATATATTATTGTCATGAAATGCTGCTTCCCAAGAAGTGAATCTCGAGCAATTTCTTTGTCTTGCGGAACTAAAATCTCCAAATTTTCAAATTGTTCTATGTAAAATGCGCATCATAAATATAGTTCTATATATTTATAAATATACCAAATAATCGAAGCTTACCTAATTGCTTTTCTGCGTAGTCTTTTCAAAATAAACTGGTGCTGATTGGGACTGTCCTGTTAAGGGACGCACTCGTTTCTAGAAAAAAATTCAACTAATATCAAATGCTCTAATGTTGAAGTACGATTGTAACTTGCAGGTTACGCAAAAAAAATACCAAGATGGAGCGGAACAGAAAATATTTGGATTTTTTCGAATAGTCTTGCAGTCATCAGGCTATCAAGACTATCAGCTGGAAAAATATTCGGTCAAAATTAATTAGATAGGTAATCAATGGAAGCCCTTCGTTAAAAAAATTAGTACTTTAGGGTGCTTCATATATTCGCCCATCGCTTCTAGCTAGATAATTGGGAATTCTACTTCCACTAGAAGAAATATTCTTTTATACATTAGAGCATTTGTTCTCTTTTACATTGCCGACTTAATTTGTGAACTACTACCCATTTCTGTGAATTGCATCAAATTTTCCTGCCTCCTGTGTACTATTCTATCAAAACAGTACAATATAAACAACGGGAAGGGTATTATTGGTCGTGTAGTCATGCTGCGAACTCAAATATATATATATATATATAATGTACGATTCCTGGATTTTCTTTCCCTGTCGAAACTCTCCCTACAGATCATAACATCCTTATAAGGTAAAGCCGTGAAATCAGAGCTTGATATTCTGGGTTTTGCTTTACATATATTCGCAATCAAGCATGTATTACTGTGTCTCTGGTAGTATGGGTTGTGCAAAAGTAAGCTACGGTTAACTTTCAACTTTAAGTTAATAATTAGCTTGACCTAGACGATATACAACGGACCTTAGTCCATGAACGTACTGAAAATTAACAGAAGCAATTCAAATTAAGCTATTTATTATAATATGACATTATGTTTGAAGGATAATTTTCATGAAAACTCTGTGGATAGCTTTTTCCGATAGAAAAACAGTATTATCAAGATGACATACCTATCTAATATAGTCGTTCTGATTTTTTCGTTGAAAAGTACTTTATTGCCTTATTTAATAGAAGCGTATACATTCAGGTGAAGGCTTCCAATTTCAGAGTGGGATTTGTTATATATAGTTTGTATATAAGGCTTATGTGGGTTGTAATAATAAACATAGCGGAACATGTGCAGATAATATTTGGAAATCGAGAACTTTTTTCAGTGAAACTGCTGGTCAAGACTAGAGTACCGTTAAACGTTTTACAATTACCCTCCGCAGACAGAAAGGCAGCGGTGGATAGATGGTGTACATTGATGTCAATCATTGTATTGAACGCTGAATCGCTGTTATAAAGACGCGAACGAAACGATTCATTGCAGATTATGAATCGGTTTCGGATCCCAAACTCCCATCAGACGGATCCCCAGGTCGGTCCCAAAAGGATCGTTGCACGTCACTTGCACCCGTGCACAAGAGGTCAGTACTGCTGCTATCGCTGTCCTGCGATATCATGTAGCTCGTCATCGGACTTGTTTCTGGGTTAAAATAACGCCTGACTATAGAGAGAAGCTAGTCCGACTAGAAATAGTACGAATTTTTTTAATTTATGTCCCACAAGAGAAGAAGAGCTCCTTTAAACTCGTTGTCCAAGCAAAATGGTTTCCAAAAAATGAATTCGGTGCGTTAGCTAGCTCAGTCAATTGGTGAACCTAATCGACCTCAAAAGTAGGTGCTTTTTCAGTGCGAGTATAATTAAGTCTTGCAAATATGGTAGTGTTTGCGAAATTGGCCAGACATTCAGGTACAAGGTTGGATTAGAGTTATAAGTTAGATTCATTGGAGTGGTACTTTAATTAGAGGCAACGGGAAGTTTCCTTGACTTATTTTTAACAATCGAGCTCTGGGAACGTCTAAAGTTTAAGCGTCTATTTTTTTTAGCGAATTTTGCAAACCATTTTGTATTCAGCTAGTAGAACACTATGTGGCTTTTCTAATTGCCATTGTTTCAAACGTGCAGTAAAAAGAAAGGCTCGATTATGTAGTCCTAAAAAAATAATGCGATGCTTATAAAATGGAACAAGCAAGCGACATAGAAAAAAATTATTCTAGTGGTCAACGAGTAAGCTATGCACATGTTGAATAGATGACAGTTATTGTTGGACCATACAATCGAACGTGTTTAACCAACCAACTATAAGTCGAATACTCACGTTGGTGAACGTGGTCACTGGTCCGTTTTTCCATATATTCCCCCATATGACCCGCTATTTGTTCCCTGCACTTTATAGTTTATTAGCTGCAACACATATTGCGAGCAGCAAGAGTATAGGTAATACATTCCTGCTAGTTCGGAAGCTGTGAAATTCCTGTCTGATAACCAGAAATATTGCCGATGTTGTCTAGTTCTCCATCGAACTTGTCGAGGCGACCAAACGAGTAGACCCCGAGAGCGGTGAACTAAAGTCTCAATGAAGACAGGTCCGTTGAGAGCCAACAGATGCACGACACTCTTGTTGCAACTAGTAGTATCAGTGTCAGCGTCAAATCGTGGTCGGCGCGGTCACGGGCGCTGGAGGGCGGAACGGCGCCTTGGGCCCAAAGGACTGCCGAACCTTTTCGGAAGTTTGTTAGGGTTTTCCGCTTTCGTACTGCAATAATGGATAAATACGCGAGCACTGATCCCATTAGAGGATAGTGGCTAAGATGTGTAGCTACAAATACGGTGGCCGGTCAAGAGGCGTCGCGACGAGAACACCGTACCGTTACGACATGGAGCTGCAGGGGGTGCAGCCCTAAACGTGTTACTCTATTTCAACAGCATTCGTTACAATCGGTGCTTTTTTAATTTTTGGCTGATTTCAAGAGTTTAACTTATGTGGCGAAACTGGCTTTGTTCCATACATATAATAAAAGTATACGTTTTACCAGTTGCTATTTGCCAAAACGAAGTTACTGAGTCCTATGCGCTTCATATTGGTAAAGGATGATAATTCGCCTGAAAAAAAAAGCGCCTTTTGGCTAACACCCGCAGACAGCATACAATCTACGATCCGTATTTTGAAGCCCTGCTGCAGGACGAATTTGATTGCACCCTATAAAAGTCCAGAACAACAAAAGAAATTTGCTTATAAAATAGTAGCCAGTAGCGAATTGTATACTACGGCCACAAGGGGCTTTGCATCATTATTTAACATACTTACCTTTATCAAAAGCTAGTAATCTTTTTCAGCTTTATCTGAAGTTTTATTGAACATTTTTGTAAATACTTGAACTTAAGTCACTTAGACACAGATAACTCAGAAAGCTAGTCGTACCACTTGCAGCGATTGGACTATTTGAGGTCGCATTTAAGTAAATATACACAGAAGTGCAATTCCTCGTGCAGTACTCTAGGTTGCGTAAGTTTTACGTACTTGGGGGTAATCGGTATATGGTTGAGGAATAGAACATTTTCATTGCTGGTTTCTCGACTGGTGCGAAAAATTTAGTGTTTTACTTTGAAATATAATTTCATAAACAGTTTACAGTGACTACAAGGGGTTGCATCTTACGGCAGGAAGAAACAAAAAAAAAAACAATATATATATATATGTATATATATACTTTCGGAATTTGTGCTATTAAAAATCATATAGTTGCAGAAAAAACCTAATTATTACTCGTTTCATTATTTAATTCTATTCAAACATACTTTATTCGTTGGTACACCAAGCAGGTTAAACTATCCAATCCGAATTCGAAGTGCTTAAAATTAAGCTGTTCTCGGGGGTTCCATCAAGGGGTAGAGTAACAAGAACTAAATACAGCGTTGACAACAACAATAAGGAAACAACTGTCTAAAGAAGTGTAAAATATGTTAATTAAATTTTATGTAATATGTTTAACGCGAAAACGATAGGAAAGAAATTATTCAAAGGACTCGTGAAGGAAGGAATCAGTGACAGAGCTTTTAAATAAGCGGAATGATGAGATCTCTGCAAGAAAATCGGTAAAAACTCCGTACTATGGAAAGTTGGTAATTAGGACCCTGGCAGAGGAATTTGCAATGGTGATCAGGTGTAAGGGTAACGAGTGAGGTATGAAAAAGTAAAGGCTAGGCCGGGTGACCACATTGGGGGTATTAAAGCAAAAGAGGCTTCAGGTAGATTGATCAGTAGGCTAAGAGGCGAGGCTGTAGTTTATGAAGTTGGAAGATATCGAGAAGTGTATGGAGCGGTAAAGGGAAATAGTTTGTAAAACTTAGATTTGCATCATTTAGCACGTATGATCTCCCTACCTGTCACATGTTGGAATTCAGTCACTATCAAAACCAGCGTAAGCGCCACGACTAGCAAATTGTAGTACGGATACCTAGGGATCACTGTTGTATGAGCCCAAGTTTGAAAAGGTGAACACTAAGTTATCTATAGCAGTAGAAAAACTTGTTCGATGTTTCTAGAAGCTGGATGTTATTGCTACGCTCACGTTGGCGATTGGCTGCGGCTGATTACAATGCTAAATCAATCGTTACCCTTTCTGGTTTCTGCTGCTGCTGTGTTTTCGGCATTGATCACACCGTTATGCACCAGTATTCTAACAGAACAGCCTTGCACCTCATTCACACATAGCATAATTATCTCGAAGTCAGAGTTCAATCTAGATACTCGTTAAACAATTTCTTTCCCCTGTTCTAAACAACTTCGAAATTAAAATGAAGCCAAAGTGGAAACTTACGTGTGCGCTGGTTCAAGGGAAAACTATTAAATGACACTGCTGACCAGGACAGGAGCATCTTTCCGCAACTGCTTTCTTCTAGCTGATTTTGGTCGGTGAGACTGGGAGAACTCAATATAAATAATTCACGCAGGTCCCGAACACTATACCGGTTACTAGATGGTTAGCGAAGTAGAAACAATTCATCACGCAGCACCAAAGGGGATATGTGTCCCTCTACCGTCCGCTCGATCCTTATATAAAATGCAGGGTTTCAGAATAAAGCGAGCGAAACAACAAGAGGGTCGCTTCCCTGCAAATACAATAAGTGATACCCACTAGCGGGGTGTATTTGCTAAATTTTGTTATATGTGGATGAGCTACGGCTTCTCTGTAATGCATAGCGAAGTTGTTCATTTTTATGAGTACTGCATTTTTTTTTCTAATAATTTAATAGTGTCTTCGTCGGGAACGAGGGACGAGACTTATAAATGAGCTGGTTTGCCAATCGTCAAGTATCCAATGGCAGTGCTTTTCGCCAGCCTAGCAAATCTTCTGGCTCTGTCATATTTCGAAAAATTCGTAGACATGCAACTCATTATATTGACTCATATTTACAGTACATTATATTGCAGTCTTTCGCGTAATGGGTGAAATAGCAACGATTTAGCATAAGAAAGTCATAAGTCGCAGAGCAGGATCGGTTCAATGTATCGAAAAGTTCGTATTTAGGCAAGTCTCTTCTATCGAATCCCGAATAATACAATAGTGATGATTTATTTGAGCGAGGCAGATGAATCGAAACACCGAGCTGTCAGTTAGTGCATCGTTCCTGGTAGCAAATGCCATAATTGTTATCTGACATGCGTTCCCTTAATCTCTCGAGTAACTGAGCACGTGCCCTGAATACAGTTTCTTTATGACGCACCAGACTTTATCTATGCGATCAATTTGCTTAATAACAACACGAACATGTATTTTAACGCTGCGCTGAAATATTACGTCGGCTGTCCACGTGTTATAATTAGTCAGGATCGGCTATCGTGCTATCGGTAGACGTTTTCTGACGTCGAATTTTCACAATATCTAACGTCGGCAACAATTATTTCAACCTACCCCTGTGAAAATATATTTTTTTTATTAGATCAGTTCTTTCAGAGCTAGGCCGTATGCCATTGCAAGGTTGCTTGTATTGCGTGCCGGGTATCTCCTGTAAACCGAACCCTATAGTTTACCTTTACGCTTCTTGACTTTTCTTGGATGTAATCATTCTAAATTTTGTGTTTGTTACGTGTTTTTTTTTCGAAAAATACGAATTCGCTAGTTAACTATTCTCTCCAACTATGTCCATGTTTAGTTTCATTGCACGCTGGGCTCCACATGAAACCTATTTCAACATGTTCGTCATGATGCCCAAGTATAAAAGAGTTAAATTGTTTTGTGAAAATGCGCTTTTGCTGGTCTTTCGATTTGGGTACCTTGCCCTAGTTACTCTCGTCTGAATTCGTCTTTTCATAAACCAACGTTTTTGCCGATTTGCCCCGTCAAAGTCCAATTTCCAGAAGTCGTTACCGGACTGTAGAGATATATAGGATAATTCCATTACGTGTTGACAATGGCTCGTTTTGGAAAAGAGCTACTTCAGATTAGCTAGCTTCTACTAGGGCAAGTCATCCCCATCTTGTTTGTTTCCAAACCATGTGTCAACCAACGAGTGTCGACTGTAAACGTTTTTGTGACCTTGTCGTGCAAAGTCAATAGCAGAAGGCAGAGGAAATTACAGAGTTACTTTTAGGAAAAAACACCGGATAAATGTTGCTTTTGAAACGACTCTGTCTGAAATATCTCATAATTAAAATAGTCTCAACATCGACTTATATCTGTGTTCTTATGAAAACCTAACAACCCATTAGAACTGTGACAGCATTTTTTTTAAACGTTTGTTCCGGTATTCCAAATGGCGAAACCCAAAGCTATTTTCTTACTTAATAAATTAATTTAACGATAAATAATAAGCTTTCCTAAACCGTGCTTGGCTGAAAACGCAAAAAAAAACTCAATATTATTAAATAATTAAATTAATATATTATAGTAAAAGTATTGTTACAATATTAGTTGTTGGTTTTAATCATTGTAATTAAGCGAGTCCTATTTTAATGTGCATATAAACCTATGATTTGTAATAACAAACAAAGTAATGCTACAGAAATTTTGAAGCACTACTTAAGTGTGCTTAATCGTCAATTCTGCAATAAAGACACGTCAAATTACGTTTACGCTATGCCTATACTTCATTTTTTTTATCAGTAGATAACTCATTATAATATATCACAATAGATTCTCAGTAACTATAGTCAACAGCTCAGTATTGATAGGATATTCTGATAGAATTTCTTAACTTGGCATGGTACCGTTAGCTTTACAGTCTTAGTCACAGCCACAGATGTTCTGTGGGATTTAAGTCTGATACATTAACCCCTCAGTATACCGTATTCTTGATGTTTCTATTTATTCTTTTTAATCACTGTTATGGTATCTGGCAATCTTTGCTTTTTCGCTCAGAGTGTTACAAAAGACCCTCTACCTAATAATTGTTGAGTGTTTTTCAGGGACATCAGCGGCAACCCCCTTGGCTTACCAACAATAACTGCGAACCGATGTAGGCACTGGTTAAAGCCTGTTCTCTTCTTTGCCTGTAGAGCAAAAGTAAAATTCGTATCTGATTGTGGAATACTCGAGAAAGATAAACATAGTCACACAATTTTTTGCTTTCACATTTCCTCGTCGGATTGGATTAGGCAATGGATCATTGTAAATTAAGTTGATCAACACAGTTACGATTCATTTTATGACCAGAACGGAAGTTCCTTCCTGAAACTTGTTCATCTCGGTTCTGAATTGTTCGAAAATAATTAGATCCCTACAAGACTCGCCCGCGATTGATACTAGTCCGCAAAGGATTTTAGCTGTTTTGCGCTTTAGGCCGTAACGTTGACACAGTTATTCGATCACTCGCGAAACTAAAAGATAATCATTTTAACATTGTGTCATAAGATATCAAAATCTAGTATCAACATTTTTGTAATGGATGTCAGAGGGCTTCATGCAACACCCAGTTGCTGTCACCACGCCACCCGGCGGCTTACTTAACAAATCTCTACAATGATCTGCAAACGCCGGAAATCGCCTGAACCTCTACAGGGTGAGACCTTCTTAAAGGGGATACTGTGTTACGTAGATCACTTAGAGACTTTGTGTGCGTGACGCAGTGGCTAAACAGTTCCGCCATCCTATGCTTCACAACCCCATTATTTGCGCCCCCTATGCATGTCGAGCACAACCCAGCATGACGATTCCTCATGAGTCGCTATCAGACTTAGTTCGATGCGTGGCCGGAGGGTTTGATTGAGAAACGGGTTTGCGACAGTGAAGGATACGGCTAATTCCCATATCGCCGTAGCGCTAGGAGCCTGTGGACAATTCAAGAACCTATGCGAAAGCATAAACGACCGTCTGGATTAAAGAACAAAGTTGGATAAGCAAGTTCAAGCTCATCTGTCGTATCGTTTGTACGATGAAGAAGGAGAGTTGGACGAGGCATAACGTCATCGGTAGGCAATTGCGATACTGCCTGCGGAGTATATGGCGACTCTTGGCCGCAAAATCTAATAATCCTATGGTAAATACGTAATCGAGCAGGCACGTTGAATAAGCAAGTTCGGATTAATATTAGACCATCGATTCCTACCCGTTCGCCATAGCACTTCCTCCAGTGATTGACACCTAGCCGAAGTCGTTTCTTATAGAGCAGATGTCATACCATTTTTAACGCATGGGTAAAGTGGCGGTCGACAGTCGTCGATGCGGACAGACTTATCGTTTTCATAAGACTGCTATGCGATCCTCACAAAGAGGTGGTGCATTCACTCAGCGATGCGCACTCCAGCGTTGCACCCTATTTATTAGATAATAACTACAGCAAAGTCGAGGTTGAGAAGGAGCAAGCTTTAGCTAAATCCAAATCTACCAGCTGCTCGTTCCGGCGATAACAACAGAAACTTTCGATCCGTGCTGAATCGCATACAAGCCACGGCCGCACGCAATGACATCGAAATCGAACAAACGGGGTACGCTCGCCTGCCTAAAGCCAAATTGTGAGTGACGCTACCACTTAGTATCTTTCTTGAATCCGAGTATAGTGCGCAGACCAATAGAGGCGGCTCCGAAAGTTACTCTTTCGAATGCGGTACTCTAGAGCAAGACCTTAAAAGCAGCCAGGCAAATTGAAGCCCCGGTCACTGACTCGCGTCGATGTACTAAACATACGGAGCATGTATTATCCATTCAGAATATGTGGTCGAGTGTAGACGGAAAAATTATTTTAGGGGCACCACGGAACCGAAGCGTTCATGCCCACGTTCATTATGGAAAACTAATCGCCAGAATCGATTTTCGAATGACCAAATAGCTAGCATGTAAAGCTTCGATCGCTGACACAATGAAAGAGATTTCGACAGTGACCGTGCCATTTCTGCACGCGTGTTGCAGTGCAAAAGTGGTTACGACTATCCGTGACAGTGTGCCATCCTAAAGGAGCAGAAACGCTGTGCAGTGCTCTTCGCTGATAAACGTGCGGGCAGTGGTCGAGCCGGGGCTAATCGTTCCGCGTAGACTATACACTGATCACGATCACGGTACGTCTATGTATTCGCTGAATGGGGAGCTCAACATTGTGACGACTAAAAGACCCCTTATGGTCGTCTTAATATAACGGTAGCGGCATCCATTAATTATATGCGGCGTTAGCCATAACTGCTTGCGGCGTATATTGTATATCAATTTTTGTATTCCTAGCTACCGCAAGTATGTTCGCGTTCATTAATCCATCAGTCATCGCCAAAATCTCCAACATACATGCCTCCGGCGGCCGAAGGCCGGGCTTCGAGTCTTTGACGCGTAGGAATTGTCTTTATTTCAGCAGCAATGTTGGGGATGAGAAAAGCATCCAGACACCCATTTATGTGCGGGATTTCAAAGCAAATACATGCTGTAAATATCCACCGTGCATCATTCAGGCTATACAGAACAATGCCCATACTCACTCGCTGGCCGATCGATGTTATCCTGACGACCATTTACAAGCGCTTGTAACTGCGCTAGTGGGTATCGATTAGTTTCACGACAGCGGTTATAATGTGGCACCGCTCACTGTTACGGACGGAGTGGCCACCATTGAGGGTCATCTCCATTGGTTTATCATAGGAAAGGTGGGATCGACAAGCATAGATAATTTCCTTGGTCAAACCTGTTGTTCTGCAGCTCTGTTGCGCCAGATGTTGAGCGTTTTTGCTCGCTGGAGGCCATCGGCGTAAAGAATTCGTCACACCGCAAGTTGTCGTATGAAAAAACGGAGACGTCATTATTGTATTATATATGGCATTTTCTATATACGGCAGCATCAAGCTATCACAGAAGCAAATGGTAAGCAAGAATGATAAGTCATCTCTGATTGCTCTTAATAAGTATCAAGTAGAACTTTGTTAAATGCGGATCCCTTGATCGGTCCAAAAGTTCATCTGGACCTAGATGAAGTGTTCCCACCTATTCCACCTCAGTAGCGATTTCTCATGCTAAAGCTTGTAGCAACCGATCGCACACAAGTTCACTTGGGGAACTGCACATGGCGGGTTCACAGTATCAGTTGTGCTCGATCTACAGCTTTGGAAAAACGTTATATCGTGACGACCTGCTACGCAAGTGTGATACGAAAATGCAGGTCATCAAAAAGTCCTAGAATGGCTCAGTTGATATACGCCTGGGAAAAAAACAAGCCTGTCTGCATTCATCGAGCATTTTAGGGAACGAGGCGCTCGCGTCTTCGACGTTTGTTTAGCAGAAGTAGAAATTTTAACCGCTCGAGGACTGCGTGGTATCCGACAAACAATCATTATCACCAACTCATCGTGTTTACTGTTGAAGCTATGGGTCTGTCTCGTGTGACCAGCCGGATAGTTCTGAAGTTTATGGCATCCGTCTTCGACCTAATAGGCCAATTACTATCGTACACGCTCCACTGAAACGAAGACATCGTGGAAGAGGGTCGAGAGATTTTTACAATCCAAGCTACATGACTCGACGGGCTATGGTACCTGTACATTTTCCGACATGTTGGATTGGCGAATACAAAAGCAGACTCGTATTCTTACACCCGTACACGGTGATGCACCCAAGATCTCGCAGACGGCTGCTGTGTGTCCCCATATCGATAGCGATCGTTTATGTTCTCTTCTGATGACTAAGTCGCACCTTGCGCCACGCTAGAACTTGATGTTACTTCGTGTAAAATCTATGTAACAATTTACACTTTTGTGGATTAGCGCTTAATGAACGAGATTGATCGAGCCTTTCCCACACATGCTTGACTACACATAATTACTGAGGCGTAGCGGAGCAGCTTGGCCGCTATAAGGTCTTTGTTTGCAATCTTGTCCCAGTGATCCAGTGCCATTCGTTGGAGCTTGAATAATCCTTCGTCTCATGTATCTACAATACTGCTGACTTTACAATTAAGGAGTATTAAGTTTGAAAGTCAAAGCTAAGGACGAGCGGTGGGGGCCGTTCAGGTCAAGTCATCCGCAGGACCGATGCCTATGTTAGAAATTTCGCTGACCTGATTCAGCTGAGTGCCCATTAATCGTCAGTTAGCGTAGAGCCGAGATCACTATCTTGATCAAATAGGCCGAGAGCGCTACCCATGTTGTGAGCAGCGTGTTTTGAACTTCGTGCTCGTATATCGTTGACACTTCGTGCCAAACGAACCCGTCCTGCGCGCTTTGTTTAAAAGGACGTTAATCAAATAGATCCAACGTGATTATTTCACCAATAAATTAGCAGCGGCAAGCAACGGTGTCTAGTCACTTACCGTTTGTCTCCTTCGCGGCGGTAGGCTGCTACGCGCGTCGACAAGGCTCGTGAACCGGCCGTACTTCGGTTACGGTAAATGAAATCCATTTGTCTTCCCAAGTGGTTTTCGTCGGCTACCCGTTTTGCACTACCACTACGCGAATCCGCAGTTCGGAGTTTCCATCGTTTTTATTTACGGTTTGCGTTTGCATTCGGGCCACGCATTGCCATTAGGGCCATTCTGCATCATTGTGTTACCTGCCAGAGATAACATGGAGGGGTGGCCGATAAGGGGTAAGCTTCAATACTTTTAAGTGAATGTTACTAGTCATCTCGTTCTTTGCCTTTTCTACACCTCTGCGAGCTCGTTCATAATTGATCTCCGATATTCTCCATATGACGGAAAGGTCTCGTATCATGCTCTTTATTGGCGCAAGCGCGTGGTAGGTCGGCCTTGAAATTGTTCCTGCCATCTTAGCTAATGATCCTTGCCTGGCATTACTCAGTACCCATCCGTACTCTGTTCACCTCTATGTTTCGAGTTTTATGTTCGGTGTCGCTAGTAAGCGTCTTACCAGACGGTTGGCTCTCAGCGCGAAACAAAGTATGTTTATGTTCAGGTTCGAACTTAAGCCACAGCATGTCTCTAAGGGCTGTGCTTACCAACTAAGTGGCAACTAGCGGTCATACGTGAAGGTCGCCACTAACATTAAACGATTGTACAACTCAGTTTGTAATTCCTTTCTTGCAAGCTATTAGCTTAATGTTACTTGCTGAGGAACCTCGTGGCGTGTGGTTTCTGCAGACGATACATTGACACAGTAAAGGATGCGTTCGCTAAAATTTATACGTAGCCTCATTGGTTACGAAAAGTAACTGACAATAGTCTGTGAGCTTGCCATTGCTCTACAACTGATCCATTTCTGGTTCTGGAAAATAGACAGTGCTCCAGGAGGGTCGCCGGTGATTGCCACTGGCTCTCAACATCTGCTTCTGTTCAATCTCTGGTCGTAATATTGACACCGCTCTCCGATTAGTCGCGGAACTTCCAACAAAGAAACAATACATTTGGCAGTAAGTTTACGCTCAAAATACCGCAGCTTTTGTACTTATTTGACCACCTCATAAAAGCTATGCTAAGAAATTCGGCGCAGGAAAGAAGGTGCATTTTTACTTGTCGAAGGAAACTAAAATTGAACTAGTATATTTAGCCGGAGTGCATACATCGTCATCCGTCCAAACCGAAACTTATTCGTACGTGTAGTGTATAGGAACAGCGCTCAGGTGCCCTGTAAGATAATCGAATACTACAATGGTTCCAACAAGCACATATATAAAGATCCGAAGAATTCTGTCTATAAAGCTGAACCGAAAACGTAGCATTTTCTTGGCACTGTTCTGCCCGGTATTTCATCCTCGTGCCCATTGTGCCGCGGACATGCTAAATGGGTATCGAACAGGGAACACTACGGGAGTAGAGGCATAATTTACTGTCTAAGTAAATTATCAACTCGATACAAACGGCTAATATATCTAGCATAGCTATGGATTCATAAACAAAATTATCGTACGTAAAATGTCCTTTAGACCAGTGATTTTCTATGGTATACCAGTGCGGGAAATGGCGTACTAGACTGCCAAGAACACATTTTGCTCCTAGATTAAACATACAGACGACTGTAACACCAAGTAAATCTAAGTAAACCCTTTGTGTAGCCATAATGAAAATGGTTATAAGTTAAAAAAGGGAAGATTCTTATGCGCAAACTTGGGAATTACCAATGGGTCCATATATGAAATTCTGTGATAAATAAAATCTAAGTATATAGAGAGAGAACGTTCTTTAGTGAATGAGTTAATTGGTAGCAAACCAATGCAAGAGATAATAATGGAATAGGTATACGACAAAGAGTGCTCTTCCCAGCAATTTGATGACCATATATTAACCGTAATGATAGTATAAATAGAGAAACAGTTTTAATTTAGTTTGCTTAAAAACCATAAACGTTTACTAGGCCACACCCGATTCCGCGTGCCTTCGTGGTCTTCCACACCTAATGAGCGTAAAACTGGCTCATAATGAAAGACGTAGTCAGGCCGAACGGTATGGGGCATTAATTAATCGTGTGGGAAAAATATGTCTGGAATTCTGCAAGTGACATGCGCAAAGTTGAAGACATGAATGCGTGTTTTCCTAAATCGCAGGAAGTGATTGCAGTCTGGTGGAGAAGGAATAGTGGCGTAAGTTCCACTTACACTTCAATAGGAGTCATTATGGTTCCCTCGGTGATGTATAGAAGTACCCTTCAGAATGTTGCAACAGCTTCGCTGCGAAATTTCAGCTGTTGGTAGTGACGAAGGAGTGCCAACAATGAATTCCACTAGGCGAATATTTTATATTTGGCGGTATAAGTCGACCATGCCATTTACTACTGGAATTAATTAAGAGATTATAGGTGGCCATTGTGGCCAAGCCAGTTGTCAAAGTCAGAAACGCCTGTAGTTATGAATTTCTGCATCAAAAATTACAGGAGAGGATTATCAAGCCCATGTACTCTAGAGAGCTCCACCACTACTCTATTTTTATATGACTTTTGCCTCCAAATATTTTAAAAACAAAATGTCCGGAGAACGAATAAAACGGTTTTAGCCTCACAGTAGAAAAATCAAAGAACCAGTTCGTACATACAATAAATTTTTCTACATCTAGGCAGACATCTTTGTAGTAGGACGAAGGCAAGGACAAATCTTTTATGCCCCAAAGAGCAACCCAAAATTGTAATGAACGGCAACGGAAGAGCAAACACATTATACTTTGATTAATATTCTAATATAATGTCTAATCTGAGCCTAAATGAACGTTGAGCTAGGGAACTGCTATAATGTTAATAATGTCGGGCGTTGCTAGGGGCTAACTGCAACGTCCTCCTTTACGATAGTAAATAAGCGGATCTGAATAAATGTAAGGAGAGTTATGGTTCAAGCCGAGACTTTAGGCTCTGTGAAAATAAACCAGCGCTTCTATGTTATCTTTTTTATCTGATTATACAATACGCATTTTTAAATCTAAACGTAACAAGATAATCGGTACCGTAAATCACGACTTTCAAGCAAAACTTTTCGCTTAAACATACGATGAACTAGAAATATTTCCAAGCAGGAAGGCATATATATATATATATATATATATATATATATATATATATATACATATATTTATGTTTTGAAAGCCTTGTTCGTGCGTAATGTTACTTACCATATGTGCAGGAGATCAATAGCAAATTCAGTTACGTAACAAAGAATAACGCCTTTTCGCCTCGCAAGGAGCGTCTCGGATCCAGCTGCAGCAGGATCTGACAGTGTTTGATCGCTCATCTGATACGTCATTACCATACGATACAGCCCATATCAGAGCTCTGATTCAGGTGAGCAGAGTTGCGTCGATACATCATAACAAGCTGCTTACTGGGTATCGGTCATAACTAAAGGATCAGCAATGACGAACTTGGGTTGTATTATCCGTCAGAAAGTAACCAGGCGCTTCTGTGACCATCTGCCGCCACAATTATAATGAAAAAAGTGTGAACCGAAAAGGCTGAGCCGGCGATACGTTATACAATGCATTTATGTGCTATCAGATTCATTTTCACTAACTTTAAGTTAAAGAGCAGCACATATATCGTATTGGTATACGTCATTTAATCATGATGATAATACTATTACCGAACATTTGCTTAGCGACCTAAGGCTCTCTCGAAGAGTTTTTCTAGAAAAGGAAATTCGCTTTGCCTCTCAGGTCCAAAACTCAGCCTAGAATATTCTCGTAAATATTCTAACCGACCCTTCCATCTCCCAATGAACGTTATTTTCTACAGAGTTTTCATGACAGCCGTGCTCCGTGCGAGTGTTGCTTTTTGTTTCTCGTGCCGTGTTTCTAGCTACCTAACCTAACACCTCCCTTGGGACTTTCATATCGTTTTATCTCAGGAGGATTCAGATTCTATCACGGACGCTCGTTGCTTTCATCGTAATGAAGGTTACATCAGAATAGATGTCACACCTTCTCAGTTTGTTTTTATAGATTTCTATAGCACCCAATAGGACAACGATAGCATCAATGAAAACGGGCCTGTGAAAGGAGATGTTCGTATACGCTTGCGCGCACCCAATATGAATTAGTCCCTCATAGCAAGTGCTCGTTCCGTACTGCGTTTTTACGATTTTTTTTTTCTACTGTTTAGATTTTTTAAATTTACACAACGAATGATTTCAAACTAATTGATAGTACAATCGCTTAATGGCTGAGGTATAACCGGCATTACAATGAATGGCCATATGCATATGCTTCAATGCGGAAGAAGCAGCTGTGCGTTGTTATTGTCTTCTGTAGAGCTTCTCCCTGGCGACGAAAGGCAAAAGGTGCAGCGTCGCCGTTGCAAAGTAAAGCAAAACCCAAACCGAAGAGGAAGATTGGCTTGTAGCGGGAGTTTGCCAGGCCGATAGTACCTGTCGGTGCCAATCAAACAGTTACTGGTCGTCGTTCTAATACGAAAGTCATGGCGCGATAGCTTTATCTGATTTCCAATGTAAAAGAGAATGCAGAGGCCGTTAGAGATTCGTGCGAGACGCGAAACAAGGGTGCGTGTTATGGGTAGCTAGCGTCTCTGGCATTGCAAGCTTTTACCTCCCATTCCTGCTACCCTATCAATTCCTGTCTCGCATGGATTCGCAACATCGAAAATCGAAAGCGCGCTCCGTTTGTTCTGTTCCGTGTTTGTAGCGGCAGAGCACACGCAAAATACGCACTGAACAAGAGATGCTATGTCCTAAAGGCTAGACTCTATTACACCCGCTGAGTCTGACCAATCGGTTCACAGAAGATCATGTAAAAGGCTACAACAACCGTTTCTATATTGGTCGGTGAATACAATAATGTAACGTAACAACGACAAATATTGAAGGGCGTAAAAAAATCAAGCATTTACTAGTAACAACCAGTTTTGCCCTTGGGGTCACAGAAAAGTGAGCCATCATCTTCAAGCTAATAGACGAGCCAATCGAAAGAGTGTACGAGTACGGTAACGATAAACGGACGTGACAACGAGTGAAAGTTAACAAATATACAATATTATATATTATTCGTTTGCTATCATGATGACTGAAGCAGTAATGAGTTTGGTACCCCTATTAGTATCTAGGGGGTCAGAAGCTATGAGGCACTCTAGGCTAACCTGTATATATATATATATATATATATATAACGTTTAATGAAAATGTTCCCGATATTTTTGTTTCTTGTTTCGCAGTTCTGATCAACCGTCGTGAAGGAACATAAATGGTTGTCTGTAATTTCAGACAACAGAAGAGACTATAAAGTCAGTAATGTAGACTTATCTTTTCCAAAAAAGTCGTGAGTTAAATTTTTCATTCATCTGTATATACATATATAAGTGAAGATATGGACAGGAGGATGAAAAGCAATTTTTTTTTGCTACCCTCATTTGAGTTATGCGATGACAGATTATTGAGTACTGATCTAGAACATTCTAGCATTGGTAGATTTTTTGCTATTCATTTAATCTGATGGTGTAATTATTTTTTTGGAAAGTATAAAGAAGGCGTTTATACAGTTTTTATCATGCAGCAGACAATCTTAGCTAGCATCTTGATGCTAAGAAGTTTGACCCTGCTACAAAAGGGCATTTGTTGGACAGAGTTATTCGGAAAAGTGAGATATGACCACCATGTCGCCATGAAGTCCTTAGTAGGACACGGTACGCGTTTCGCAATTGAGAAGCCTTCGTCTTGGGTTAAAAATAATGTGCAGAAGTCCGTTACTGTAAAATAATTAGTTTTTTAGCCTCTCATTAACTATCGCCAGTAAATTAATTTCCCCATCACGGTTCAGGTGTATTGGGAAGAACCCGACCAGCTGAATGAGGTTTAATAAAAACGCTGATTTTTACTATTTACTATTTGGATATTATTACGGATTTGAAACGGCCTCTTATAGTTTTACACATATAAAAAAATATTACTTATATAGATTGATGATATGATTTTTCTGCATGTGTAGGCATGTAAGCCTCTAGTCTAGAAGCTTGTTATTCCTGCAGTATGTTATCTTATAATTATTAATTTTTCAAAAGTACGTAGGTACTGCGTGAAGCTGGCCAACTCTGAGTAGACAGCAGAACATGATTGCTTCTGTGCAGGCGTCCACACAGTTATTAATAGGGCTACACCGGCCACGATACGGCTAGTTATCTATCACTAATGTGCAAGCCTTTTTTTTCCAAAGTTCTATTAGGGCTAGCACGCCAGACACAATTGAGTATAGTGATAATTTGATCAAGATTTGACTTCCTTGCAAGGCATTGAGAAGGAGATAAAATGCAAATTCGCCTAGTTGGGTGTTTCCTAATCGATCTACAAAATGCTTAGTTTGTTTTTAGGCTGGTCTACCTTTAAATTTAGCAAAATGTCTGCATCACAGACTACCGTATGACAAATGTTGTTTCAGAATATATTCCATAGCGGGCAAAACATAAATTAGTTCCGGCATACAAAGATTAACATAAATAGAATAATAACTTTTGTATGAGATAATTAGTAATATGTTAGTATATCTTTTATTACCAATCTGTAGTGTATTATGTAATCGTAATCTAAGTGGCTTTAGTCGTGGCTACATTGAGCTCCTTTTTATGATCTAAGATTAAGGAGAAAAGTTTTCCGTTGCATTAACTTTGCCCAGGAAGTAAAATATTACCGTATTACGTAAAGATCATTATTTCCGTTTGACCCAGGGTTTTAAACACTGTCTGATGACCGAGAGGCCACATTGTTGCGACAACGCGACTTCTAAAAGCATGATATTATCGCTGAACAATCTTAAAAATATTATTTCACAACGGTTTAGCGTGAGACGGAGTACTTGCTAAATTATAGGTTCCCATTCGATTTCAGTTGTAGGGCGTAGAAGGTGACATTTGTTGTAAATTTGGCTTCATCCATAATGGGGACATCTGTTCACAGAAGATGGGGAATCACAGATAAGCTAGCGGTAGCTTCTGGGATTAGTTGGTACATGCATGACTAATATTCTTGCGCCACTGAAGCATTAAAGCTGCCTGCCCCCGTCCTTGAGGAAACTTAGCAACAAACGACACCATCCCCTTTGCCTTCACGGCCTTCACAGCTCTTTTCCCTAACTCTGATGGTATTATATATACACACCTGGGGTCTTTGTACATAATTCGACCCATTGCATTTACCAGCGCGCAGTTGATTGCCAAATAACAAGTCCACAGCTCTTCAATCAGCTCTAGAGCCCTCAAGGCAGATTTCCTGTAGTATTCTTCCGTTTTAACATCTAACATATAAATCTACATGCGAAACCGCAATGTGTTATATCGTTGCTTTGAACCAACTAGAGAAATTTATAATTTCAAGCGAGATCGTTCGGTACGAAGATATTTGTTAGTCTACGCTTGAATTCCGTAACCTGTACCTCTGCCGTGATGAACTTATCGTTTTATTTAAGAATAAAGTGGACCGAACCGTCCAGTCGTGTATCTGCTATACCAGACATGTTGTCAAAATGAGTGTTTTTTTTTATCCTAAACAGATACCTATATATTCCTATTGATCATCTCGAAAACGGGTAAATGCACTTGATCCGAGAAGAAAGCACTATGACAAGAAGCTCGTAAAATTTATTTTCATTAACAAACAGTAAATAACGTATTACTGCACTTGAGCCGTGCGCGCCACCAAAAAAAAATTAAATATGTTATTTTTTTGCGGCAAACCGAGACGTATCACTAACAAACATATGCTTGTGCAAAATAATGAACCCACATTTTACTAGCCTTCGAAGCCGTCCCTAAGCATCACTGGTTTTGTCAGCTGTTTTGTTTGAAGTTAACTGTTTTTGATTAATTTATGAAATTTTGACCCTTTGAAGAGTATAAAAAATTTGCAGAAAGGGAAGCATTTTCGTAAGCGTAAAGAGGAATATATTCTTGTTAAATCAACGTGATACGCTTCCGCCGTAATAAATGATACTGAGCCAAAGCCGAATGCCAGGGACGGAGTGCTGAAGAGGACGCGAACGAATACATCTTCATCTGGCTATGGAATATATACACCAAGTGAAAACAACCATTCCCAATTGACTACTAAATGAACTAGCTAGCGATTATAATCAAATAGATAATAAACGAGTACAGGTCAGATTCTTCAAGACTCGATTATAGAATGTATGATCTTTACTATTCCAGACAGTTTTCCGCCTACATTTTCGTGATTTTTTAATTTTTATATACACGAGGCAGGTTAATCAGTGTATAATAGTATGAGGTCTGGATTTATAGAGGGGCTCAAGTTTAAAACCTAAAACAACGCTCCTATTCAAAGTGAGGCCCCAAAAAGAAACTTGGCTCTCTAGACCCTTAGTGTGCTCAAATTGTTGGCCTATCTATCAGGTACCCTTAGCTATATTCTTCGAGTCAAAAATTTTTACTCTATAAGAACACGTTTCACAGCTTATAGAGAACTCAGTCGTACCATTATTCTTACCAGCCCACGGTATTCGATAGCTCTTAGGTTCAATGCAAATATAGGATGCCAGCTCTTTGATAACTCGGGACTGGCTCGCTTTCATCGCGGACGCCTGTCTCAAGTGGTACGACCCTTTACAGGTCACGTTTCAACAAATTAACTTGATGGACGATTCCTACGTGTTTACGTTTATTTACATTAATATCATTAATTATCCTTTTTATAAGTTTGTAAGTAACAGTTCAGGTTCAGAGCTTCTACCTCTCAGCGCTGTTATTAGTGAGAAGGAATGGGATTGCTTGCCTGCCTGTACAGATCTGATCAGCTCGCTGCCCTAGAAAACTTGCAGGAAATTCTGTGACTTTTTTTTCCGAGTCCACATTATTAATCACTCACCTTGAATAGAACCCTATAGCTTGAGTTTTAATAATTGTTTTAGCAAAATAACCATCCTGCTCGAAAAGCAGTAAGTTCCACTTAGTCAACTCTCAGTCACTGATATATTTTAAGGCAAATATAATGAAGTCGCTACAAATTTGTCGTTAAAGGTAAAGAAGCCCCACTTAGAGCTCCCTTTTTGTTTGGTTCACAACAGCAGAACCCCTCACGTCAATACAGTCTACTTCGCCAATCCCAGTTTATATGATGAATGAGACACTGGTCTGAAGAATCATTAAAGATAGAAAGTAGTTTTGTCTTGTCTGGAGGGCTCGAGATATTTCAAGACCCAACGTCCCGTCTATTCCAGATCAAAATAGCGCGATAAGAATGTCCCTTAATTTGACAAATGGAGAATCGTTGCCCAAGATAGAATCGAAGGGGCCAACTGAAAGATTTCGGCAGTCGTGAAAAATTCAGACGTCAGACCTTTATCATAGAAGCCATCCTTTCATTGACGAAATATTTCACAACTAAAACAGCTAAACACGGCTGATCTATAAAGTTTCTAGGTTAAAATACACCAAAATGCTTTGCCACGGCAGGAGACAATAGCGATCAACCCTAGTTTAAAGGAGATCTAACATCCTGCCCCATGTGAACTGTTATGTAGGGGCTTAATACTCTATCAAGGTATGCTATACGTGTGGGATCAAATACACTAACACCTCAATAATAAACGTTCCTTAAATAAAGTTAAAAATTTCACATTGTCTTTTGTTTTATTGGTTACACTGCTCGTTTCTATTCGTATTTCCCACATGGCCGTTTTAAATGCTTTCAAATCGAACAAGTGAATTTGCTAGAACTTATTGGAATGATTCGAAGTTTATATTGCTTTCAATTTCCAGACCGAACAGTGCCGGGGGTCTTCGCTACTCGGGTAAACCCACAATTACACCCAACATGATATCAAGGACGTTTTATCATAGGAACGAGCATTCGGTTTTCCTGATCTAGCAGTGCTGGAGGCAATAGAAGTTAATGCTTATAAACTTAAGCTTTAATACTAACTAATATAAACTTATAAACTGCTTATAAAGAACTTACTCGACTAAATCATTCTTTTTGTGAGCTATGAGCAGTATTGGACACGAATAGGGAAGAGGGCTAACATCTACACAATGGTCCCTATAGGCTAAACTTAACGCTGCTATGATGTTACTAAAAGGATGATGTTTATCAGGCAATTGGGCGCAATGGTTGAACCGCAGTCAACATCAACCATAGGTTCATTGAACAATAGCAATATCCTATAACCTTTCGTTTATATTCGGATTCATGTGTGGCGGAGATGACAGGTTAATTGCTTTCGATCGGTGGATGTTCTTAGAGTTTTCACCGTTATAAAGCAGGAACACGTTCATCTTATACCCACTGCGTTTTAAGTTGATGCTTCGATTACTAGAATTCAATACGAGCTACCTTTCCAGGCGTAAATTCTTCAAATTGCGTCTCAGGCTTCGGAAAGATGGGCTTGCATATAGGCTAGGTTAGGTTAGGCACACAGTTCTGCATGCGTCTCAATCATATCAATCCGTACGTCAAGTCTATACGGAGGCGCGTCTCATGACTTTTAACTCAGTTGCCTAACATATATCCACCGTCTGTGTCGCTTGTTGCCAGCTCATCCGCTTTGTCATAGACACTGGCCTATTTCGTATAGACGGCATGCGTTTTCGAACAAAAATGGTCATCGATATGCCGACATACTTTGCCTTCTGAGGTACCTCGAACGACGACAGCGCCGTCAGTTCATTGACTTTGTACGAGTACACGGCTAGCGTGAGCTTGAGGTTTGGGTAACCCAGCTCACACACGCATAGCCCATAATAGAACTAGCTGTCTGCTTAAACGCCCCTACGACAGAATAGGAGAGAGGCAGTAAACATGGCTTCTGATAACAACTCATTTACTCGCGTACAACGAATATCCTGTCTTTGGACGTAACGACGAGTAATTAATCCAGAGCGTGCTGTAGGAAACAGGCATCAGTTAAAAGAATCCAACACCACTCTAGTGAACACCGGTCGTCGTTGATAAAGCCGCTACCATCGTCATCGGCTAAAGCAAAATAGTTTAAAGATAACGTTTACTGTATAAATATTATCGTCGAACGATTGGAGCCATCGGCGATGGGACGACGCTGCCTACAAGGGCATACAGAAACCATATTAACACGTAGGGACAAACCGACGCGGATTTCGTGTATCTACGGGCGAATGTTAAAAGCTGCAACAGGCTCATAATAACGTTACTTGAATTACTATTAACGCGGCAATAACAGTTCACATCAGCATGCCGACGAGACAACGGATACGAACGGTCTGATTCACACCTTTCTTCATATTATATGGGTAAAATGTGTATGTATACCATTTTACATGGGGAGTCTAATTCGAGAGCTACTTATCCTACTTACTGTGCACAATGGTTTTCTATTTCTGGTCTAAGGATCGATGTCTTACGAGTACCCATTCAGTTTTCATGCATTCACGCGGTAGCACGAAAACGATTTACGATAAAGCCAGTTCAATACTCACTTTACTAGCGTTTCACGTAAGTGTAGAACGTTATTGTCGTTGATGCGTGAGATATTGCCCAGCAAAGAACAGATAGCGTCACAGTCCGCGCTTGCTGGTGACCCTAATCATGGATACTGGATATGATCGTGACTACAACTCCTTCACGCAAATCTATTGGATAAAAGCCCAATACAACCGATCCTCTGTACCAAAGAATAAAAGTACCAAAGCTAATTCCAACTATAAGCTTATTCCAGTGACAGTCACATATTGATCTCCTCTTTTCCAATGTGAGGTGATGCCACCCACGAAAGTTTGTTGTACGTTTTGTATAGCTTTGGTCTGCAGTATTAGCAAGCTCATTAGCTCATCAGAAAGAAAGATAGCCAGCAAATATAGAAATCTTTTTACAATGCATCTGTAAAAAGTTCAGAACCCGAACGAACACACGTCATAAAGAAGTACGCCACGATAGACACGCCACGCACGGCGTTTCCATACATCTGTGAAATGTCTATTCTATCGCCGCGTAGACTTCTCGGATGCACTTTTTATTATGTAAGGGACGTTTTTGATGTGTTTCCAAACTTGTTCTTGGTGGTAAAACGATATGTTCAATCCGTTTGATCCCCTAGTCTGTGTTTCACGTCAAATGAAAATAAAAACTGAAAGAGGGCAGCGCACAAAAAGATTAAAGCCACAGGCGGGCAAAGGGGTAGTGAGCGAGGGCGGCGGGGGAGGGGGGATATTCCATAGACAAACGTCGATGATCACAATCAGCAGCAATCGTAGCGCCAGCGCGAGAGTGGGAAACCATGCTGCTGCTTCCGCTTGGGCCTTTTTCAGCGCCGAACTCGTCGTAGCTACTGCTATTGTTGTCATCGTTGCCACCGGTGCAATTGTCCGCGCTCATGGTACGCCCTCGTTCTCGACGGTAAAGAGAGTTACGTTGGAGTTCTTTAATGAATTAAGGAAGCATCTTATTTACAACTTATTGGTTTTCATGGTTCGCCTCTAGAGCACTTCACTCTTGGGTTCATTCGGTAGCTTCCTTAGCACAGTCTTTGTTGTCGTAGTGGTAGTCTGCGCAGCTCTGGTGGCGAGACGATAACGGCGACGACGAGAACTAGATGGATCGCATGCAAAAAGGTAGAGGAACCAAGAAGAAAGAAGACGACGGTGAAAAAAGAGGCAGCGTGGGGCGTGCCTTTGATCTGAATGTGAGCATCAAGGAAGACCGACACCAAAGCAGAGAATGCGTAAAGAACAGGCGCTGACAAGGGTGTGATATCAGGAAAAGGGTGGATAAACTGTAAGATCATCATTGTGATGATTCTGCGTTCTCGAATTTTTTGCTTCAACCACATCTGACGGCTGCTAATTTGTTATGCACCCATGATACGCTTATCTAAGGATCTTAATTTTAAGTCATCAATAACTTTTCTGGGTTGGGCCATTTTCCAGGTTTTACTGGATCACGGCCACCTGCTAGATGTCATCATTTTTGTTGTCTCAACCTAGACACACATCTCTTTCCGTTGGTCTATTGCCTTCCGCGTCACTGGAGTTACCTTTTGTGTCGTTAGTCACTGAGCTTTTTCGCCATCGTCGTCACCTGAACTGAATGGAAGGATACACGTTGGGGCGGAAGAGTAACCTCTCCTAAGTATATTTCAATTAAACCAACTCTGTGCCACCCGTATTTATCAAAGCATAATCATTTTTTAGAAAGCTCTGTAAAGCGCAGCGGTGCCCGATATGCGCACGCGCAGTAAATTAAAGCAACTATGCAAATTAAGGAAGCAATAAATTTCTTTCCGCACCCTGATCCAAATATGACGCGACAATAGGTTGCTCGATATCTGCTGTTACACAGTTTTAATGAAGAAGAATGCGCAGCTGAGACTAATCGGTTACTTAAGGCCGTATAATGATGAATCTAGCTCACCAAAAACTTCAGTGAAATGTACAGGCTGTGACAAAATATAAGTTGATAAAACAGACATAAATAGCCATCAGTTCTAATCAACCCGCCCGAAGGATATGTGTTTTCAGAAAAAAAAAAAAAAAAAAAAAAACTGTTACAGATTGTTCTTAGTTAATCATTTAGTTATTTTTCTAAACGATCCGACAGTACAAGCAAAATTAGAATTGTTGGGAAGTTGTATGTGATAGCATACCATCAAGCTATAGGCAGTAATATTGAACCTAAACTATTTCAGCTATGACTCAAAGAATTTTCGTAGCAGGCATATTGATGGAGATATCCTGCACACGGTGATGAAAACCCTAGGGATATCGACACGATATCCATAACTGAAGTCAACCGCGCTGCGAAGGCGGTATACATAGACATAGGCAAACGACGTATTATGCATCTTCGTTTTTATAACCTTTTCTATTATATCAACCCCCTCGGAAACAGCAAGAAGACGTACGGTCTTCTTTCTAAACAAACCATGTTGACCGATAGCATGCTGCTCGTAAAGTCATAGTCGTATGACAGGGCTGGGCCAAGGCTCCTTTCAAGTGGGTTACAGACAGCTAAGGCCGGACAAAAAACCAACGTGGTAAAGAAACATCGCGAAACGGTTGTAAGTGTAAATAAAAATTCGTTTCTCGTTGTGGTTGGTCAAGGCGAAAACAGTGATACAATTATGCTAACTATGTTGACACGGATCCGTTGTACTTGTTCCGGACGCACCATGTGCTGCCAGATCAGATGTGATAACGTTTGTCATATCGCAACATAGTAGAAGCACAAACAATGAAAAAGAAAAAATTGAAAAATGAGGTAAGGACACGGCCTGCGATCGGTGTTTGATGGAAATGCAGAATATCATCGGTCGATATCTCATTAGGGCGACGATGGAGCGCGGTTCGAAGCGAAAAGTTCAAACTAGATGGCATGTAATTTACCTCTAATCCTAGCCACTTCACACAGGAACATAAAATATAAACGAAGCAAATATTGCAAAAGCGAGTTTTAATGTGAAATTACTATTTGCTCGTCATGGCTAAAGATATAGGCAACCTATACAAAAAGTAAAATTTTTGGTGCAGCTAAGAAAGGTAAAATCGTACTTAATAACAGATGAATTTTCATTTTGAAGAAGAAGAAGAAGAAGAAGAAGAGGAGACAAACAGATGACACTGAGTACAAAATCATTATCAAATCTGTATGCCTCTCTCGTGCTGAAAACCATGTTAGCCTTTGAAATTGTTTGGTAGTTAAGCGTTTCATGTCAATAAGGGATGCACTGGTTAAGGGCTGATCCCGTTCGTGTTCCAATACGTTAAATTGGCCGTTATACTATTAGGTCGAAGGACAGATTCCTGCCGTGTTATTGATTGTCTCTCTTTTCGAATTAAGGTCTGCTAATGGCCAAACGTTATACGCAGTCGGAAGGTTGTTTCGTTACTCTACAATCGTGCTGGATTGTGTGGAAGGGTGTGAACGTTTTTACCTCAGTTTGAGCTCCAACAGCGTGTGTTTCAAACAGAAAAATGGGAATGTACAACACTGACTTTTCTCGAAGTCAGTAAGCGGTGGTAAAGTAACGTGTAATGTCTGTTCCGCCTAATAAGCGAGTTCTAGATATAAACGATATAATCTTGTTTGAGCATTACACTCCTTAGAAATGGATCAAAGCCATTCTTATCGCACAACGTTGAGCGTAATGCATGCTTCAGGTTGAAAATGCCATTGTTTAACAAACCTTTAACCACTTTTCGACGGCCTTTGCAGCTGCATAGTATTATCTGCAAATCATGGTCACCAGGGTACTACTTAGCTAGCTTTTCTGGCGGTGGGAAATTTCTTTGAAGCCCGAGCTCAAGATAAACCTTTGTAATAGAAGCCAACGACAGATTCGTTGCACCTTCATTACCGAACTGAAAATAACAATGCAGAATCGAACAGCACCGTAAGCTTATTCGAGCGTAAATGGAGCTTTCGAGGAAATTGCCAGTTTGCAGCCCTCAAAAATGTTTTCTTAATTAACAGAATGAAATTGGAGCGCAAAGGATACATTTATATATCACACACAAACATCGTTTCATGGTGCATGTTTAGTATAAGGATTAGAATAATGTTAACTAGTTCTACGAACGATTATAGATCTCAAAATCAGGCATCTCAAAACGTTGTGTAACTAAGTTACACTGGACTGTTAAGTTCATTTTCGGGCTCGATGTCTCTGCCATAAAAAATAATTATTTAGTTAAATTTCGTTCAATGTTCATGTTTACGCTTCAATGATGGGAGAGGACTACTACTAACTAAAAAAAAAACAAGATGGCCAGATTCTATTTCGAATTTTTCTAAGTAATCAGAAGACACCCTCTGATTGTCGTCGTCCATAAATTAAAATTAGTTTGCTGCACGAAAAAGCGGTTCAGAAGGTGTATTGATAACACGCGTAATTTCTCGACGCAAACAGGTTGCATTTAACCCTTGAGCACCATGTGTATAAGTCGTGCTGAACCTGCTCACGCGTGTTACTACACTTCGTTATTCCATCTGCCCCGTTATTCCGTCCGTCGATCCATAGATATTTGTGTAGACGGTGTTTAATATGTGCACGCAGGTACTCATCGTGTAGCTATGCAGACTCGATATGCTCCGGCGTACAGTCACTTCGTGCATGGGTGAGCGCAAAAGTCGATGCTGAGTGAGCTACGTTGTGGAGGTATTTACTTCCCCTCGTACACCTTCAGCCGTGGCATTGCATACGCGAGCTGCTGCTCGTAAATACCACTAAAGGAATGCTGTCTCAGGCTGGTGAGGACATCGCTGACTCAGCACACCATTCTTTTTTCAGCTCTCTTTCTAATCTTCTCTCTAGGCCACTCTTTTTCGAAGGCCTGCTTTGATGGCATTCCAACGTGTCAGCTGATCTTCAATAGAGTAGTGAGCTCCTGAAAACACCTTGGAAATGCGAACGTTTGAACGAACATGATGTTTGCAATTCCTCGTATGAACCTCGTCTGATTTTAATGATAAATGTGAAAGAATGAATATAAATATTTAATGATAGTTGCTGTCCTTTCGAAAATGGTAAAGTCGTTGTGCGCCAATACGATGCAGGGCCTACTGCTCCTGATGTGCTGGACGCTGATTTAAGCATTCAGTATAACTAACGATAACTAATAACAATAATATATTGATCAGAATCGATTAATTAACTGATTGCTCTGATGTGTCGTGGCTGATTGGTTGTACAGCAAGGTGATCAAAAACGTTGTTTGATGGTAATTCTATGTATTCGTAAAGATTCTAAACTGCAATCAAGCTATTGAACACCATTATGCGGTACCAGCTCAGTACTATATGTTCCTGAGGGCTTTTGCCGTTAGCATTAATTAGAAAAAATTTAAATACTGCTGTCTCTAAGCAGCCCTAATGCATTATAACCGCGTCGTTGATTCGGAGAAGCTGTGAGGCCTGTTAGTTCAATCGACAAGCCAACTAGCGATCTTTGAATTCATACACCAACCCTTATCTAATCGAGAAACTATTGCGGATAATTGCACCCGGTGAGAGGGTGTCCACAAAATAATCCGATTAGCGAGATTTTACTACGAAATCCGACCTCAAGCTCTGTTCGTCGTTTGAAGTAAACTCAAGAGCTTCGAGCAACTGACATTGAGAATTGGCCGAAGTCGTTTCAAGTTCGAGATTGTTAAAGTTGGCCTAAGCGATGCGCGCGTCAGAAGTTAAAGATTGAGTTACTGCAGGGTGTAATAATCACCACTGGGTACGTTTATCACAAATTTACGTTCAGAATGCTAAAGTGGGAGTGCACAAGGTCGCAGATGAACGTGCGTTTCTGAAAGTAATCAACGTGTAACACGTATGTCAAAGCCAACTCTGTGAGGTGACGGAGATATTTTAGCCTGTAGTCAGCCTGTTCAAAATAGAAACTCTAGCAAGCTCGATTGCTGCTAAACTTTACAAAAAAAAATTCACGCAGAACTTTGAATTTGGACCGAGCATTTAAAACTCAAGTTCCAGGTAGAGCGGCGAGTTTGTAACTACAGTTTTTAGAAACAAAATTTTGACATAAACTCTGTTTCTACATACATTAACATTCCCTTTTTCGCGGTTAGACTTCGTACGTACGATCATGCATATCAGTGTGATACTTCCTTTGCACAGGTCCGATTTTCGTTAACCGTCACGGTGCGCATTTATGAAAATAAATTGAGATACAAATAGAGACGAATTCAATAACTTACAATTAAGCTAGATATAATTATCTCAATTTTTTAATGTAAAGAAAGGCAAACGCCACACAAAATACAGCTGACTATAGGACACATGCATGATATAAGTGGAATTATATGTCGGGAGTCGTCCCCTGGGAATGTCGTGGTACAAGAACAGCTGCCACATAAATGTGCTGGGGCAGATTACTTTAATTATGTGAACTTCAGCTAGCGGTAAGGGGTGCTCAGTGCCCAATCGTCCATCGTCTAACGTTTACCTAGAATGGTTTCATAGTTAATCCAAAAATACTGAGTATACATTATGTCTTTATCGAAAACAATGAGATGAGATGTGATACGAGAAGCTATTACCGAGATCTCGTTTCTATTACAACAAACACACGTTCTTTTTATGAAGTCCTCTTGAGAAGTCTGGTTGTTTTGTCATTGATAGAAATCAGCTTCTATCAATAGAAACATGAGTGTTTATATGATGCGTGGCTCTGTTAAGCTTCTTATTGGACCCAGCTGTCTGAGCAGAGGTAAAGTAGGCCAATTGGTTAGAGTTAGTAAACGCATATGTAGAACATATATACTATGAGTCATACAGGCAAACTAAACGAGATAAAGTCAACACGATACCATTTGGCATAATACGGCTACAAGTACGGAGTTAAGCAATACAGCTAACCTTCATAAGCATCTGAATATTACTGATCGTGGCAATACCACCTGTCTGTACTTCTGATCGTTCTTGCAGGTGGTTTCATCGAAAACAGCAGCTATACACTTTTGTCTGTTGACTACGTTACTTTGGGTGGATTGAGTAGAATATAAATACTATAAATTAAGCTGACCATTTTTTCTAAAAAAACCTAAAAAAAAAAAAAAATAT
>NW_019213182.1:55912-159689 GCF_002532875.2 Varroa jacobsoni | reverse complement strand
CCGGGTCGGAGAAGGAGTTCCTGCTGTTTCCATTTTCTTCACAGGTGGTGTTGATCGGCTCGGAGAGGGAGTTCCTGCTGTTTCCATTTTCTTCACAGGTGACGTCGATCGACTACTTGTTTTCCTTTCGGTGGACGTTTCATTACGTTCCTCAGTCACGCGTTTTGATGGCGACGATGAACGACTAGAGCTAGTAGGCGTCTTGGTCTCAGGGTACGATATCGTCGCCTTTGTATCCGACGACACTTTCGGAGTTACTCGTTCGACTACGACCTTTTCATGTTCTCTAACCTTCTTTGCAGGAGAGGCAGACCGGCTTCTCATCTTTACTTCAGCGTAGGGCGACGACTCGGGTACGTCGGTGGCTTTCGGTGAAGAGGCAGTGGCACTTTTCGGGATAGTTTCGTACACTCCTTCTATTACTCGTTTTGAGGGCGATGATGACCTACTAGACGACGTTTTAATTTCCGAATACGACATCGAGCTCGTTACTGACTCGGTTGTCTTCTGTTGCTTTGTGGTAGTGACACTCTCCACCCTTTTTGAAGGCGATGAAGATCGACTTGATGTTTTCACTGATGAGCTCATGAGTGACTCGATGCCTTTCAGACTCGTTGGCGTAGCCTCCATTGGTTTTTTCGAAGGCGATGTTGAACGACTTGATGATTTCATGTCACTAGTATAGGTTTGGCTGACAGTCGATTCCGTAGCCTTGGACATGGCTGTAGTAATGTCCACCGTTGTTTTTGAAGGCGATGTGGCGCGGCTTGATGTTTTTACTTCAGTAAGTGAGCTTGAGCTTTTGGACTCAGTAACCTTCGACGTCATAGCACTGGAACGCTCCGTTGTCTCCTGGAGCTGTTCGGTACCCCGCTTCGACGGTGAGGATGACCTCGAACCCGATGTGATCCTAACCTTGCTCATGGTATCTTCAGATACTTTACTTTCAGTTGCCTTTACCGGCGATGGAGCTCGAGGTGATATTGTCTTTTTTATCAGAGTTTCCTCTTTGATGACCTTTGCTGTGCTTTGTGAGGGCTTTCCAGGTGAGGTATCCCTTTCAGGTGGCTTTGTTGGTGAAGTGAATCGTCTCGATGTCGATGGGGATCCCTTGACTTTCACCGTCTCACTTGTATGCGACCTTTCTTCTTTCGATTGCCACGCGCTCTTCAGAGACGTTTCGTCTACGACGGTTTTCTGAGGCGAAGGGCTTCTTGAGCGGATAGAAGTACTAGCTGGCTCCTCAAGCGCAGACGTCGTAAAGGTGGACGATTGAAATATCTCTGATGTTGAAGACAACATTTGAACGTCGCTGCTGGCCTGTGTATCATACGCAGAGACAGTCTCGGCGTCCCCAGCAATCTTCAGCGGACTAGTAGTGCAAGAAGACCCTCGAGAGGTGTATTCAACTGTCTCAGTAATTTTAGTTGGGCTAGATGTCCTAGATGTCTGGGGACTAGCTGTAGAAGGCGACGCTCTTTTAGCTGTTGTTGTCACCTCTGAAACCTCAATAACTGTAGATTTGGCTGTCTTTGAAGGACTGCTTGCACGAGACGATAATTTGCTTGTCTTCATCGTAGCTGATTCCGGTGTGGAATCTACTCTACCTGGACTTACTGTCCTAGCAACCTCTACCGTTCTGATTGTGGGGGAGCCAGCTTTTACCGTGGTGGTAACCTCGGCAATTTCCTTCACGGCGGCGCCCGATATCTTCGATGGGCTAACAGGCCGTGACGAGAGGCGGTACTCACTAAACGAAGCTGAGTCTTCCTGCTTCGATACGTGGCGCCTAGGCGATTCGAGCGTCTCTTTCGGCGAAGAGCTGCGTCGTTTTTCTGCGGCTTTTTTGATGACAGTTGACGTGCTTTGAGCAATTTTGTACGCAGCAACTGCGGGCGCAGCCACAGTAGCGACAAGCCCTTGTTTTAGCGCATCCTGCAAATCTACAATACGGCCAGACACGCTGATCTTTCCTTGTTCAATTAGTCGACCGTTTTTCGGATCGTCCAAGAATTCGCGTGTGCTTACACAAGCTTTTGTCTTGAACTGATACACCATAGCAGTTTCATCTAGAAGACCTTTCTTCCTGATATCGGTAAACGACAACGACTGCGACTCGGACGGTAGCATAAATTTCTTCGTATTTGAGTCATAGTAATCGAAGATTTCAGCTAACGCATACGTTACGCTTCCATGTGGTTGGCGATCCTGTACGAGCACTCCTTTACTGAGTGCTTCGCACACTGGTATTGTCGCTCCGGTTAGTTGATCGGTGTAAGTACCTTGCGCCAAATCGACGGCGCCACAAGCCACTGCATCGGAAAGGGTCTGCTTTGTATCCTTGCTTTCCGCCTCCACTTTGACGAAACCAAATGCGATTGCTTTGTCGAGTGGGTAGATTTTGCCTGTTGATTTCTCACGTACACTGTCTTTCGATGCCATTTCGTAGCCAGGTGAGATCGAAAGTGTCTTTTTAATCGTGGTTACCTTGGCGGTTATTTTTGATGACGTCACCTGGCTTGATGATTCCATAACGGGGCGCGCTGGTACCGGCTTCAGCTGGAGCGTGCCGGCTTCCATTGAATCGCGTACAGGCGTCTCATTACCGGTCTTTGGGTGTTGGACCGTACACTTGACGGCATCGATGAGATGTCTGTCGAGAGCCTGAACAACGTCAAAACTATCTTCGACAACGGCTATCTGTTGGTCAAGCAAAAGCCCTTTCTCAATAGCCTCTTTGACGGGCATTAGTATACCAGTTGTTGGATGAGCAAATTCTTTTGTTGAAGTTTTAATCAGGCCACGCTCGAGTGCTACAGGAAACGTGAGCGCCAGTTTTGGCATTCGCTTTGCCGTCCCCGGAGCGTTTTTTTCAGCCAGTTGCACTGGTGAGTACCTCTCAGCACCCTCGTGCAGCGGAATTCGGCTTCCTTTCGCGGTGAAGAACTCACCTGAAAGCTTATCAAGGACGCCTTGAGAGATGGCTTCGTTGACCGAGAGTTGCGTTTCGGAGTCATCAGGATGTAACACAGCTGAGTTATAGTCTACTATATCACAGAGTATTCCCTCCTGAAGGCTGAGGTCAGCGCCCGTTTCCGGATGGATAATCCTATCACTTGTAACGTCAATTAGTCCTTGTTGTAAAGCTTCGCCTAAGGCCAAAGGCCGTCCCACGGGAATGGCTAGAAGTCCCGAGCGGTCATCTACAATCTTTTTCTCAGCACACTCGGACAACGAAAGTTGCTTGCCGCTTAGAGGGTCAGTGACTACTGAGTCTTTAACAACTCCCTTGCGGATAGCTTCTGATAGCGTCATAGGTCCCATCTTGTCCTTATTTTGTATGACCTCCTCGAAAATGTCGCGGCTCGAAGCGTCGATGAAGCCTCGCTGGAAAGCAACGTTTGCTGGATAGAGTATTCGTCTAATTCTTTGCAGCATAACAGGCTGTCGGTAAACGGTGATTGCCTCTTCCGCCATTGTGGACAACTTGGAAATGGCTTCAGTCGGCTTAATGGTTAGCCTGGTTTCGCCCGCCTGTTTCGTAATTTCCGACATTGGCTTAGTCATAAATTCTTGATATGAGACCGTCGCTCCTTTGTCTTCTCGAACGAAAGCTGTCTGAACGGTGGTCACAACTCCAGACACATTTCCGCGCTGGAGCTTTTCGATGGCGTCCTTTGAAAGAACACCCTTATCAAGGGCGTCCGTGAGTGTCATCGACTCGCCGGTGTTGGGGTCGGTAACCATTACCGTTGTAGTGGTGTGCACCGTATGTTCAGTCGTTTTCGCAGAATCGCGAAGTTCCTGGGCTAATCCGCTATCAATGATACCCATCTGAAGAGCTTCGTCAACGGGAATTTCTCTGCCAGACCCAGCATCGCGGATTACTAGTTCAGCCTTTCGAACGATCTTTGTTGTTTCCGTAGTTGCACGAACAGGCTCTGTACATGTAACCGTTTTCTGAGTCTTCTCTTCTTTCGCTTTCTTGAGCTGGGCTAGGGTTTTAACCATTTCGACGCCAAGAGCCTCTGGAGCTGAAACGGCGATCAGTCCCAACTTTACAGCGTCAGGTATGCCCATCTTTTTCTTGCTTTGCTTATCCGTGTAAATGAGGGTATTCTCTTCAATCGTCCCGGAAGCCATCGCCTCCTTGAGAGAAATATTTTTGCCCGTTCGCAAATCCGTAATCTGCACGTCCTCGGGAGCTACGATACCTGCCTCAACGGCAATACCGAGGTCAATATCCTGACCGCTTTCGTCATACCGAATTATGGTTAGCGGCGTGGATGGAGTAAACTGTTTCATCTTCTCAAGGGCGGTACTTGGCTCGCCATGAACCGGTTTTGCGATATGTAGCTGCTTTTTCGCCTCGACCTCAGGTTGTTTCATCTCCTTGAGGCAAATGATACCACAGTCAATTGCTTCTTTAAAGCTTACGTTGTTAGACATCATCCGCGTATTACCGGTAGGGTCGAGCAATCCCTTTTCGAACGCCTCAAGAAGATTGTAGGTCTTGCCGCTTCGTGTGTCTGTCACCTCGGCGGATTCGGGATCGACCAATTGTAGTTTTACAGTCTCCTCCAGTGAGACAACTCGGTCAGTACCAGGAAGAGTTAACAGGCCGCTGTGAACGTCTAGCATATCTCTCGTCAGTACATCTTCGAGACTCCAACCTCTTGCCGGAATGTCACAGACAACCGTGCTGCTCGTCTCTGAAGTAGCGCGTGTCGACAGTTTTGAAGGCGCGACCTGGCGCTGCTTGGTCTCTGGACTGGCCTTTCCGGGAGATACCCTGCCCGCTTCTGTCGTTCGACTAGTTGTGGCATCCGTCGATAATGTGGTTGGGGTTTTGCTGCTAACCGTCGTAGCCGTTTTCGCAGTGGTTATGGTGGACTCAGACGAAAGTTCTTCTGTCTTCATTATCGCGAAATGCTCCGACAAGCGTGGTTCTGTTAACTGTGTAAGGTCTGTGTCACGCTCACCATGCACCTCTACTGATACGTGGCCCGTAGCTTTCGTTGGGCTACTACTGCGGCTTGATGTTTTAGTTACTGATCGGCCTTCTATTGATTTCTGAATAGTCGTATCATTAGCCTTACAAGTTAAGCTATCATTGGTTTTCGATGGACTTGAACTTCGCTGTGGTCCGATCGAAGGTAAGAAAGCTTTTTCAGTTTTCGGCGTGGCACCGCTAGTCGAGGTTGTAATGACAGTAGTAGACCCTGTCACTGAAGTGGATTTTTGGGGGCTCGTCGATCTCGATCGAAGTGAAGCCGAAGAACTTTCTCGGGTGGGGCTGCCGGTCTTAATAGACTTGGATGATTTCGTTGGTTCTAATGCTGACTTTACTGACATGTCGGTGCTGCTTTGTTTTATTTCTTTATCCTCCGGGCTACTGGGAGCAGCAACTTTGCCTTTGTTTGGACTTGGTAATCTTTTCTCTGAGGATTTATTTCCATCCATAGGTTCATCTCTCTTCTTTGTGTCAACCTTCACCGAAACCTTTTTTGACACCGAATCGGGCGAAGAAAATTCCGCGGACGAAGTTTGGCGTTTTCTGTCGGGGGTCTCTATGGTCTCCTCGTACGAGCACTGATATGACATCTCCTGCAACTTTGGTGTACCCTTCAAAGTCGTCACGATAGAGCTTTCTCCAGACGGACTAACTTCAATCCTCGATTCTGCCTTAACGCTGGACTTGGTCAGCGAACTGCTCCGGGACCCTGTCTTCTCAATCACTTCTCTCATCTCGCGTTCCGTCGTCACCACCCGCGTCTTGGTCTTTGTGCTGAGAATCGCCTGTACAGCCTTCAGGTCCCGGGTGCTTTCAGCAGATAGGACGATTAGACCATCATTGATGGCATCCTCTAAATTAATGAGCTCACCAGTTTTTGGGTGCTTGAACGTGGCATTGTCTTCGTTGATGAGACCTTTTTCAACAGCCTCTTGAAATGATATGCCTATTTCAGCAGAGCCGCCCTGTGACTGAACGGTGACATATCGCGTGATCGTTTTAGTAACTGTTGCCGTGCTTACAGTAATGCGAAGCAACCCTCTAAGCAACGCAGCTCCTTCGGAGGTAATGATGCCGTCTTTGACGGCATCGCGAAGTGAAATTGGCATCAATGTCTTCGGATGACGAACCTGACCAGTTTTATGATCGATACGACGAGCGAACACTGCCTCTAGAAGGGTGATCTCCTCGCCGTTCTCATCTTTGAGGCCAATCAACTTAGTCAGCATCTCATATATCTGCTCAAGAATGAGTTTCTTGTGAACAGCCTCTTTCAACGTCATAATTCTATTCGATTTCGTATCCTTAAAAGTTTTGTTTTTCATATTAATAATGCCTTGATGTACAGCCTGATTGAAACTGACATTGTCCCCAGTTTTGGTGTCCTGAAAGCCTTCCACCTCAAAGATCATTTTCTGGCAAACAGACGAGATCAGGCCCCGATGCACGGCCTTGATAATGCTCATCGTTTCATGTGTCCTTGGATTAACAAACTTGCCGTCGGGCGTAATGATACCTTGGTGCATAGCCTCTGTCAAAGACATTGCTTCCTGAGTAATCGGATGCAAAATGCATTTGATGTTCGCGTCGAGCAAACCAAGTGACACAGCCTCGAGAAGGCTGATTCTCTTTTTGGTGTGCGGGTTCAGGATCGTTCCTGATTCATCGAGAAGGTCTTGAGCCTCCGCGTCCTTCAACGTCAGTGACGGTGAAATTAAGCCACGCTTACGAGCAGCCCCTAGCGGAAGTCTTTCTCTTGTTTGCTCGTCTACGTACTGGCCATTACGGACATTAAGGAGCCCTTCTTGAATAGCTGTAGGCACACTGACAACTTTACCGGACTTCTTGTTGACCACCTCTCGTGTGTCCGAGCAAAGAACTCCTCGTGCGAGCGCTTCGTTCAGGTCGTACACGCCGCCGGAACAGTTATCAATGAGTCGGCCTTTATCGTCAACCATACCTCGATCAAGAGCGTATGTCAATGTGAGACCTTCATCGTTCTCCCTTTTAGGCTCAATAAGTTTTCGTGCAAAAGCCTGATCAATAGTATACGTCTCGCCGGTCATCGGGTCTATAACTAGGCTTTCTTTAGAATCAATGAGACCGGCATCGAATGCCTCGGTGATGCTGAATCGTGTCACTCGAATCAGCTTCAGCTTCTTGACCATGGTGTCTGGGTTCTTCAGTAATCCTGTTTGTATCGCTTTTTGAACCGATATTGGATTGCCCTTCGGGTCAAGCAGAGTCTGCCGATGTGGATCGTAGAAGTTGAAGCGGATCGCATCCAACAGTGTTAGCTCCTGCTGACTTCGTGTATCAACGATACCACAGGGAGCTTGTAGTACATCGAGGTACTGCTGAGTGACTAGGCCGATTTCCACAGCCTCATTGGGATTGTATTGCTTGCCAGTCTTCGTATCGACAAACTTACCAGACTTGGAGTCAACGATACCGCATCTCAACGCCACACTAAGAGGCACCCTTTGATCACTTTTCGTGTCTTTCAGGGCGGTCCTGACGAGGAAGTCGGCAGTCGGATTGTCTTCATGGGCCCTAATAGGCTTTGTCGATTTCAGCTCAGTTATTGTCAATGAGGAGCCCCGCAGAGTGGAATCTGCGAAGTCCATCTCTTCCGCTTGCTGGTCTTGTCTGTCAGCTTGCGTCGAACTCGACGCAACGGGTTCGTATGTGGAAGGTAATTCCCACTGCTGCTTATAAGTCACAATGGTCGGAACACTTGGCACAGGATACGCACTCAGCACTTGTGCTGTTCCCCTTGTGCCACTCTCAGATTCAGTCTGCACACCACGGTATTGTTGAACACGAGAAATAGATCAGATTAGCATAAAGAATAATGTTTGTCAGCGTTAGATTTTTTCACCATCTATGCACTGTAAATACACTATAAAGTTGCGCAGATAAAGAACAGCCGAGATGCATACGACAAGTGGCTGTCGATGACATCAACGATAGCTAGAATCAAATCACTCCAATGCGCTTCGTGTGTCGCCTATATACTTACGTCTACCACCACAAAACGTCACGTAACACGTACATCGATGCCTTTCTGTTGTCTTCTATTACTATTATTACTACTGATACGCACACACGTTGTTTATGTTCGCGTTATCACTAGAATACACTTGTTGATAAGCTGTACGATTCCTTTATTATCACTAGTAGAAAAACTCCGAGATAATTAGCACTACTACTACTTCGCCTTTGCAATGTTACCGTTAGTGTTGCTCTACTGATGACAAAGCATCTTCAGGCTTCACGGATAATATGTCGCTTTGCATCGTTATTGTGCCTAGGTTCACCGCTGCTATCTGGACCATACAGATGTGCTTGTAGTCAATCAGCAGTGATGATTTGATAGTTGTCCTGCTATTGCCGCTGTAACATCGAAAGTCCTAAATAAAATACGTCCTGCCCGATGGACGTAGGCAAAGTGAAGGACTGCGCAGTGTGACTTAGTCAGCACTTCCGTGTGACAGTCAGTCGGCGCAAACGGAGCACTGTCCGTAGCGGCAATACACAAAAGACAACAACGCTTGCCTGCTACGGTGCCAGCACTGCTCCGAAAGTCACCGAAAGAATCAGTCGAACGCCGACGCCGCTGTTACTATTGCTGCGATATCCCTCACAGCGGGGCCACGGACCACCTGTGGGCGAGGACCAGCACAAACGGTAAGAGAAGTGATGGCAGCATTGGTCGCAGCGGCAACTAATCTCAGGCAAAATAGCTGGTCCGATCATCGTTGCCAAGGACGACAACAAATTGCCTGTACACTCACTGGATCTCTCTCAGTCCATCCCCAACAAACACAAGCGAAACTTGCATAGACCTTTGCACATCTCACTGACAGACAGCGAAGCACTCAAACAGGATAACAGCAGATCCGCAGTGGCACACGTACAGCGATGCCCTCACACGCTGACGTTGTGAGTCAGTAATATTGATCGATGAAAGATTCGTGGTTGTATGAACGAATAAACAAACCAGCAGCGCCACAAGCGCGTGGGCAGAGACCAGGGCGCCGGTTCGTGGTATCTGGGCGCGATATCCGCGGCGTCCTATGCTGTTAGCAACAGGTTCAATCCGGTTGAAAGCTTGGGTCAGTACGGACTGTGGAGTTCACATAATCGTCTGCCGCTGCAGCTTTCAGACCTCGTGATGGTTGCGACATGATACGTGTCAAGCAAACACATCGCAGTGATATATATATATAGGAACAGTGTTATATGTCTCCATCTAACGGAATCGTCGTCACAGCTTTGCCCTAATACTCAGAGCGTAGACTGTACAATAAACAGCGTCGCATCGCGCGGCAAATTAGGCAAAGAGAATAAAGTGTTCTATAATATGTAGTCATTTCATTGCATCAATTTCAACAGAAAGGAAATGGGGGGACTGAGAAACGAATATTTTTACAGGTTCATGTGAATTGGAGTTCGTTTAGCATCTCAATACTTAAGCTAGTTCTGGGACGGTCGGTGACTTGCGGCGCGAATGTTGCTATAGGCAAAAGCAATTCTAGGACCGCTGCTGTTTTTCGGAGCTGGATCTCATAATAAAACATTTGCCGCAGTGTGGGCAGTTGCCGGAAAAAACATGCGCGCAAAAAAACGTCGTGGAAAAGCTAAGCTCATCGTCACGGGCCAGTCGAAGTCGATGACACGGGCGGGGAGTTCGTTGAGAGATGCCGCTGCTACCAGGAGTTCATACGCGGGCAGGTTAAATGGCGTCGGGCTCTAGCAATGAAAAACGTGTCTGCACAAACGTATACGAAATGTGCTTAGTTAAGAACTGATGTCAAGTCTATCTAAATAATAGTACATTAATGAACGGCCTGCAAGTGACGTTCCAACTATCCCTACCGTTCTTGTCGTCGTTGTAGACGAGAGAAACAAATGTATCTATTCTATTCCCTAATGCGTGGAACTCAATCAACAAAAAGTATATTAGGGCTTATTCTTTCTATGGAAAAAATCCTTTGCCACCGCTTGCCGGTCAAACACTCTGGCCGGCGCGACAAAACGCAGGCTGTATTCCTTCACCCACGACAATTGCCCGAATGCGCTCTGGTATATAATAACACTAATAATAATAATGCCCACAGACAGTTTCTTCCCCGCGCCGACGGAGATAGCTTGAGCTGACGGCTTTCAAGCAGCAAAAAGCGTAATGCTGCTACACCAATTAACTTTTTCTTATCTATGACGATCCGCTAGTATTTATGGGTCGTGTACAAGTATCTATATGAAAGCCGGCGGGTATATTGATTTGGTTGATTGGTTAGCGGCGGAAACCTCCATTAAAACGACGAACTGCTGGGTGCAACTACGGGAGTGGCAAACTTGTTTGTCTCAACGATTTGTTTTTGGGATCGTATAAGATACTGCGATGCGCCGTAGTCGAAATTCTGCCCCTAAAAAGGGCCGTTATCAGTTCGGGCGTCGGATGCAGTGCGCTGGTCTACACGATTTAGCGTTGTTGTCCATTGGACTTCGCTTTAGAGAGATCTTGTTGTATATGAAGTGTAAAAGATTCTGACGTGACTGGCTGTATGAGGACATAAAATTTCGTTTCAGATTTTATAAAATGCAGACGCACACTTAGCCATACCAAAATGGCAGCATGTTCCGTCGTCAACTCTTGTCGCCTTCTTATTTCCCCGTTTATCGGTCTACATTAATTTATCGAGCCGAAGAGTAGTAGCTGTTAAAAGCAATACATTTATATACATATATATTGTCTTGGTAGAAGTTCCTGGTCCGCCAATATTTGTACAAAAATGTTAGATCGTGACCTCTGTCATAAATAAGTCCACCTTGGATTCCTCTAAGAAAATCTGTTGCACACTTACCTAAGCGCAGGACCTGTAACAGCTAACTTATAAACCTATAAGCGGCAAATCAGAGCGCCGCCGCCGCCGCTACCGTGCTTTTCATACACTAAATGAGTTTCTAGTCAACAGACCCACGTTCCATTTCTCGTACGCCATAAATATATCTATATTTATTTGTGTCAAAATATATCTAAAATCAGCGCCGTTGTTTCGTGGCCGTTAGGGGATGGTAGAGAACAAACGCAGGACGTGCGAGATTTCCTTTTTTGGGAATATGGCTCGTTCTGATCGATGCGTCATTCGGGTCTGCGGGCGACAGCAGATACCAACCGCCTGGACTCAGCAACCGACAGGGAGAAGTAACTATAGTCGACGTAAAGTGAAGCCCGTTGAAGACAACGTTTTCTCCACACGCGGTCGCCCGTTAGCAGCTTATGTAGGGCAGCTAGTAGTCTCACCAGCAACGGAATGAATCTAATGTGGTAGCGGTTGAATTGTATTATCGAACTGTGAGCTGTCGCTGATAATGAATAAACTGCACTAACGAGTTGATCAGCACTGATCTGAGCAGGGTTGAGACAGAAGAACATGCCCAAAACAGGCCATTCAAAAGCCCTTTGTCTTCGAACCGCCGGAGCCGCGACCGCTGTATGCCACACGGACGTTTTCGTACATACACGTGGCAGCGGCTCAGCGTCGTATTCTCCCAAAGGCTGGGGAACGCCGCCGATCTTGTACGTAACAAAGACAGAGGTGCTTCATGTTGAACACTTCTAGCGAACAGATTTTCCGCTGTTCTTACTGTTCAGTATGAACCAGCAGACTTAGCAGTACAAATGATGACTGCATATATACGACTTATGTATACTAACCTAAGGCGTACTGTAAGATATTGTCTACGTAGCGCAAGGAGTGATTGATGTCTTTTGTCAAAAATTTTCTCTTAGTTCTCTCTCGTCGAGGACCACTGCCATTACCACTAGCCTACCTGAACTGAGCTATGTCATACGCCAACACGACGCTAGAGTTGATTCAATATTGATCGTAAGTTTTGATAAGCGAAGCATTTTGTCACCGTGCTAGCGTATGATAAACACAGGAAGTATGCCTGCGGGAGGGGTTCGGCAGTGGTCCACAGTCCATAAACTGAAACACGCTAACACACACCTTGTGCCGTTCTTCGCTGGTGAAGTACTTTTGCATACATTGTAGAAGCTGACTCAGCTTTTCGCCGATTTGCCGATACTCGGCGTTCGCCTGATCAAGCTCCTTCTCGACCTGCTCGGCACCATCTGCTCCTGGTAGAGCTCTTCTTTGTTTCAGACTAGCATCAAGACTAGGGTGGGCGTCCTCGAGACTTTCCCGGTAATTCTTATTCCTGAGATCGTAGATCTGCCGGAAGAAGTTCAAAGGAGATCAATTGTCAACAAGGAGTGCGATTTATGATTTGCGTTGGTAAAATGGACGGTGGGGGACCCTGAACAGGAAGCTGGCTCGTCGATGACTCTCTGACTCTTGACTGGTACCAACATCGTGCAGATTGTTGAATCTCATCGAGTTCGATTCGGCGGTTGGTGCAAAGCTTATTTAGAGTTCTTGATGGGTGCAGGCAGAAGATGCTTGAGGATGCAGACGATGGGGATCGAAACGGTGACCATGCTAAAGTGGCAACCTCACTTTCGACCTTACCAAATATAGACGTGCACAATACAACCAAATGAGAACAAATAGTATAAAACAAGTAATGAACGAAGATCATGCGATGTGTGTGAGGTGCATATACAAAAATCAATTGTGATTCGATGATTGATTCAGTGATTTAATGTACGGACGAATTTCGCGTGGGACATGCGGGCCCATGCGCTGTCAGATGCCGGAGCAGGAACAGATGTATAAATATCATAGGAAAGGATCAATGACCGTAATCATACTACATCACAACATCATACCAGCTACAATAATGACAATGATAGCTGTGTGTCCATGACAATAAGAAATCACTGGCCAACAGCAGAAGTCTAAAGACAGCACTATTTGTCACAACTATTAAACCTGGGACGCGAGTGGCGCGATTATGAAATGGCCAGAAACACCAAATAAATACAAAAGAAAAAAAAAAAAAAAAAAACGGATAAAAACCAAATGCCATGCGATAAAATCGACAAGTACTACTATTACAGCTAACAAAATAACAATGAAAACGAGCGAAGTAGCACTTCAGGACTGCCGCTGCGGCAAAATTACGTCTACATGGATCTATATGTGGGTGTCATTCGTTGCGGGGCCAATGACTTCTTGTACGGCCGAAGCCGTAAACGCCGAAAACGTCAGCGTACAGGATTTGACCTTTAACAACAAAACAACCCTTTGGCAATCTGCGCGCCGCGGCAGGCAAAGCGGCAACCCTGTCCGCAATAGAGCGGTAGAATACGTTCGTGCGATGGCGTGTGGGGGGATAGCAAGCCTACGAAATGTTTGAACTGATACCGTTTCGATTAGTACAGACAGCAAGTGTTACCGAATAGAATAGTCTTCAAAATGGAATACTCGTGAGAAATTCTAGAGATTACGATTAAGGGGCGCATGCAATAGGACGTGCAAGAACGCATGCTTCGCGAGGTTTAGGCTAATCGGGAGGAAACTAGGACGTCTATTTTTAAGAGACAGATCATCAATGGAAAGAATCAAGCACGAAAACGATCAGGATACACTTGTTCAAATAATAAAAGATACGTGAGGGCTAAAGAGTCTGTGGTACAGGGAGGGGAGGATTTTAATGAACTGTATGCTTTAGAGCTAAGAATAATGGCACGAAAGCTAATCGGTGCAGGGTTCAATTTTGTGCAGGGGTATGCAAGGTTACAGCCGAGGTGTAGGTACCAGGAGTCTTCGAGAAGTCTTCCTCTAGATGGAGCTAGTGTGCTGGGTGAAGAACATCTCGTCCGGAGATTGACAGCCAGACTATCAATCAAAAACAGTACTCTATCGAGAACTAGAAAACACGGATATGAAATGGAACAATAACATCGAGACACACCTTAGCCTCACGAATGTAGCGGCCACCAACGAGGTTCAGATCCTCGAGGGCGGGTTTCCGTTCCGTGAGCGATGAAAATAGGGACTAAAAACAGGGGGTCAAAAGATAAGCGCGTTAATTTCGGTTACCAAGTATTAATAATCCCTGGTAAAGTTGTCGTTATCTGGCCATTACCTGCAACAGCATTTACCTAAAGTAGTATTGATTATCTCTTGTTAGACACCGTAGTGTTGGTCGTAAGCGAGTCACTTAGTCATTTGTTGAAGCAAAGACAGAGTCTTCTATACTGAACTTAAGAAGTTATTATACCGTTAATATTTCACATGTCTATCTAGTTCGGTGAGAATACGATGTTTCAGCGGTACGTCGTACTTGCACGCGGTTATCGAAACAGGCGTTGTAGACGTGTCATACGTCTGGTGTTAAGTTATTTTGGCGAGCTTCGCCTCTATCACATACGCCATGTAACCATGTTCTAAGATCTATATATTCGCTGCGATAGAAGGTTATAGCAATAGAATTAACGAAACTCGTCTACGTAGCGAAGCTGTCCTATGTCAGAGCGAGTACTATATGATCCATGGGGAACCTGCCTAGCGTATCGGTCGCAACCCGACTCAGTTATCCTCAATGAGCTAACCGACAGCTTGTAAATGTAAATCAATGTTTGGGTGTGTGCAGATGTTTTATTCTAGTCGTTCATACTACGAATGCATAGAATGGTCCTAGGCAGTGTATGTGGATGATACGTCTGTTTCATGACGGGGTTATTATTTGTGATGTAGCTGAAAGCGCGTCGGAGCGGTGTCGATCTTAGAACAGCGTGATAGACAGGTGGAGCTCACCAAGGCCTGTTGGTATTCACGTTCCGCATCACGCGAGCTTTTGACTTCCTTGATAGTATTCACCTTAATGGTCATCTGGTTGGCCCATTGCTTCTCCTCGTCCATTTTATTGCGATACGCTCTCAGCATTTCTGAGGCCGCTTCGCAGCCGCGAAGCCTGAAAGCCAGACGAAGCCAACGTGTTAGAATCTAGCGAATTGCAGGCTTGACACCTTTAAAATTATATAAGACACGTGTGGCCTGAGGGATGAACATCGATTACTACATGGCAATACACCCCCTTGCTACCCTCCACTGGGATAAACAGGAAAGTAATCAGAGGGTACAGTGCTAAATCAATGATTGCCAATAGAGGCAACAAGGCGGTCCGTTCTGTTAGTGCTCGAGTAAAATAGTGCTCGACATACGCGCCCTCAGTTAAAGCACAACCGATGACATGAGCCGGAAAACAGTCTCGTTACAGCCTTCAGATCTTGGCCTGCCTTCGCGATCTACCTTGATTAACTCGAGTTTTCAAAAATCTCCAGTGCTCGCTCGCCAGCTTTACGCGGGTGCAGATTTCTGTCGATTCAAAAGCTAGCTGAACATCGCAACATGCTTAACAGTAGGCGCTGTATTTGCTGCCATCAAACGCTGCGCGGACCAACAGCTCCAGAGATAACAAGCCCGAATGAATAACTGAGACATCGTGGTCCCGCCCTACACACAATGGACACAGTGTGTCTGCGTATATGTATAGTCGCAGCCTATAACCTCTTACACAACGAGGTAACAACTAATCATTCACTTGCTCACAAAGAAAGAACAATGGCTTAAGGCAATCACGATCATTACGCCCGCGATATTTCGTCGAAGGTAAGGACGACAAAGGATTCGCTGACATTGTCGGCGGCGCTGCCAAGACCGCTACGAAGGTTCTTGCTGAATTCATTCGCAGGCAGGCCTCGATAGATGGTTTCGTGGATGCTGACTACCTGGACGCTGGATAGCTAGCTATAAGGCGTTCGCTGATCAACAGTCTTACCTCTTTGGTCGTAATCTAATGTGTTCGATGTTAGCCTGCATCGCGCCTGCTACGTAGCGTTACCAAAGGCCACTTTGTGTTTGCTAAATAAACAAAGACCAGCAGACCATACGTACGCGATGGGCGACAAAGAAGAGTACGAGTGATTTCCACTACAGTGGCTGCGACTATAGCAATAGGAGGACACTGCAGTTGTACGGGAGGCGGGTGCGCAGCATCACCAGCCAAATGCTTTGAGGTATTGGGTGTCGCCTGTGTATGCTGAATACAGATGTTTGGGTTGTGCGGACGAGCAGACGAGAAAGAAAGAACGGCAACAATCGATCGACAGAACTCAGGCCAAAGCTGCGCTGCCCACGAGTGTATTACTACAATATTTTTTCTATATGGTAGCTATCATTGTGCTGTTTCTTTTTATTTGCGTTTGTTAGATCGGATCATTTACGGTGCGTGCCGTGCCTGTATGTGCCATTCAACCTATAGCAGCAAGTACAAGGTTAGGTATATCGCCGAGATGCCCTACCTAATTAATATATATAGGATATACCTAATTAACCAGATGATTCGCATCGCTTTACTGGGGGCCCGTGTGGCTTCAAAGAGTCATCAGCGGCGCGAAAATGTCTGCTGGCTTGCTTGTATTTACAGTTATATGTGTATATATATATATATATATATATATATATATATATATATATATAATAACCGCGTTCCTAGCTAGCTGAGTAGTTGCTACTAGTGCATCTCTCTGAAACGCATTTATAATGTACGTGATCGATTTGGTGCTAGTAGATACGCTTTGTATTACCACCCCACCCGAACATACTTGATGAACGTGCATGGGATGTATATTGATGGGCAGAGGAAACGCTTACCTCTCAGCGATCTGATTCAGAGCGTCACTCCAGCGTTTAAGCACCTTCTTAGTGTCTTCATCAAATCTTCGTAGATCGGGGTGAGTGTAGACGTTAGGTCGCGACTTTTCTGTCACCTTCTTCGCTGCGGTAACATTCGTCACCAGCTGGTCAAAAAGTGGCTGTTGTTGCTGCATTTCCAGCTGGATGGCCAGCAGGTCCTCGTGGATCTTTCTGAGCGCTTCTTCATCCTGAGGGAGGTTTTCATAAGAAGCCAGAGAGATTTCCACATTGGACACTGCCTGGGTCGATTCCTTCAAAGAAGTGATCGCCAGTTCTACAGACTTGAGCCTGAAATAACAAAGAATTCTTGTTACAAAGTACAACATGAACCATATGAAAGACTAACTAACATTACGCAATTATACCGCGTAGATAAACATCGCGCTTCCAATGTCCAAAGTGAATTTTTTTGAACGTATTCCTTCCATGGTCGGGGAGCAGAGCAGCCAACTGGTAATCGAACGCTTAAAATTTTGACTTGTTTTCATAATGGAAAGGTTTACAATGACAGAGCAAACGGCACTCGTGGGACTATTCTACCCAACAACTGATAATGTGCTCATTAGCCGTTGCCATAACCCAGATGTGCTGCTTTGTGTGTCCATGCTGGCCGTCGTGAACACGGGTCACGCTGTTTGGCTTTAGCAGGATCGAATGCCGAGCCACACGAATGGCTACAAGATCTCTTCAAATTCACAGCGCCAGTCTGCTAAGAACTTTAAGAACGGAGACTTTTCTTTACTACGTTGTTCCAGTAACTTAACTTCTCAATCTGTTGCTTTGCCGTTGTGTGAAGGCTAAGACCTGCAAAAACGAATCAACAACTACCCAGGATTTCAATGCCTGTGAGCACGAAGCGTTTCAAACTGTCATTCAGAGTTGTACGTACTCAGGTCCTCTTTCCTGGCAATGTGCATATATATACATTGAAAAAAAAAAAAAAAAATATATATATATATATATATATATATATATATATATTTTTTTTTTTTTTTTTTTAGAACGATTTAGTACGAAAATAAAAAGCAGCTCGATCTCTTTCGCTTTTTTGCACTTATGTGCATTCGAGTTTGTTGAGGTGTACTAGGAATTAGAATAAAAATAATGAACAAACATACCTTTCGGCGTAGATCCTGCAGAGGGTCCAGAGTTTGTCCCAAAGAGCAACAATTTTGTCGTGCTTATCTTGCTGTGAGGGAGTCCTCTTAGTCATTTGCTTGAATGCCACCTTCATTTCAGCTATCATAGCCTCATAGCTTCCAAGATCTCTTTCAAAGTCTTTATGATGCGAATGAAGTTCGTCTAAGGCGTCGAGGTCACGAGGAATTGGATCGTTGAGGTGCTGCACGAGCAATCGCTCTTTCTCCCGCAAAATTTGATCGAGATTCGTCGAGGTTTCTGCGAAGCGTCTCGCCGGCGCGTTGGGAGAATTCTCCGCTTCTTCCTCCCTGAGCTGACGTAACAGGTCCTGGTAAAGCTTACTGATGTATTTGATCTCGTCGCGCAGACGCTTCATATCCGGATCGTTCTTATCGCCTTCGGTCAGCAGCTTGTCTGCGTCATCATTAAGCGCACGAATGATGCTCTCCCTCTGTGATGGCTCCATCGCCTTAAACGTTTTCAAATCCCAGCCCTTGACAATGTTAATAGTTGCGAAAATCATGTTGAGACGCAACTTGTGTTGCTTCTTAGTCCACAGCTTGATGAGCAACTCGTATTTCCTCTTGAGGCTCTCTGCAAGATCGATCGCCTCAGGATTGGGCGGTGGAATAGAAAACACTACGCCGGGCACCATACCCTCAGCGCCCTTCTGGTTAATGATCTTCCAGCGAGTACGTTGACTATTATCGTGCAGCCAGCATTGTTCGTTCTTGTAGATCTGCATGTTACCCTGGCTATAATTGCATACTGCATTCATCCGCAATGGGCGCGGCAGCGGTTGGCGACGCTGCTTGAGCGGCAGGGTATCTTTCGAGCGGTCGATGAGCGAATTGACAATGGCCGAATAGCGCGAAATGTCCTCGCGCATATCCTGCATTTGCTTGAGCAGCCGTTCGCCCTCGTCAATTGAGAAGACGGTTCGTGAAAATGTCGTGTTCAGCCTTTCCTCGATGGTCTGCAGCCACTGTTCGCATTCCTTCGCTTCGCGGAAGAATTGCTGGTAATCTTGGCAGTGACGAAGATGTATTTGCAGTGCTTGGATAAGGTCGACCATCCAGCTCCAACTCAGATGCATCGCTGAAAGGGTGTAATCGATTGTCTTGTGAGCGGGATGCCGCTGGCGGATCAGGCTATTGCCCTGCTCGAGAACCGAGTTAAATTGCGATTCGCGACCCTCCATCTGATGGCAAAGCGAGCTCTGATGAGCCTCTAGCTCGACGAGATTTATGTTAGCGGCCGCCCAGTCTCGGTTAATCTCGGTATCCTCGCGTTCGCTGAGCCACGTCATCTCCTCGTGGGCGCGGCGGACAAACTCTAGCAGAGTATCGAGGTCAGACATGCGCTTGTTCGACAGCACTACGACGTCCGAGTAACTCCGCTCAAGTTGGGCTAATAAACGGGCATAGAAGTCAAGCTCTTGTCCTTGGAAGTGCTTCTTCCGCGAGACGCAAGTGTCTACGTTCTTCTGAAATTGGTCGATCAACTTCTGCTCGGTCTTATGTTGTGATGCAAGTGCTTGAACGGATGGCAAGTCATTGCCGTAGTCAGCCTCTTCGAGGTACTTCTGCAATACCCAAGAATAGATAGAAATTGGCATAAGAATTTGATTTGGGCCAAAAATATATTGGGGAAATCTGCCAGACAGAACTACTATATACGGGTTTTGGCTCAGTTAAACGTACTAATAATTATTAAAGTTAAAATAATCTATAGTGTCACTGATATTTGTCAAGCGCGTCTCTTAGTGCGTACCATCTTTTCCTTAACCCAGTCGAGACACTGCTGAAGGAATCTGAAGGCATCGTTTGTTTCCAGAAGACGAGACTCCGAGAAGATTTGTCGTTCCTTGACAATTTTCTTTTCCTCAACTTTGTACTGACGATTGTTGAGGGCGTCAATGAGTCGGCGTTCGTATAAGATTCGTACGCTCTCCCACTTCTGTTGCAGATTCTGTACACTGCAAAAAACAGTCACAGAATAGTATGCTTTACATGTTCGTTAAAATTTGCGAAAATAAATGAAACGTTCTCACCAGTACGACAGCCTTACAAGCTATCGGAATAAAAAATAATTTTTATATATGCGCCTAAAAAGTCAAAGTAATTAGTTAAATAATACATACAGCCTGTGCAATTCTCTCGAGCGGTAGTACCGGCCGTCCATAAGGACCTGCACGTCCTTAAAGAGCATTCGAATTGTTTCTTCGATTCGACGAAGATCCCGCTCGAACACTTCACAGGTGCGCTTGGCGTCTTCGGGTCTGAGTCTGGACAGGTCCTTTTCGACCTCCCGGATTCGGTTCTCAATGTCGTCAAGCTTCCCGTCGGTCGTGTGAACCTCTCGCTGGACCTTCTCCGCGAGCCGCTCTAGTTTTTCAAGCCTGTAAAAGCGATACATGGATTGCCGGCAACATAAATATGATTTCATATTGAGTTAACACTTACTGTTTACACTATAGACAGTTTACCTCAAGGTAACAAAAAAGAGTTCTCGATCTTTTATCTGAAACTCCAAACAAATGCGACACGAAAATATCAAATGCGTGTCGAACATTCAGGGATTCCAATTTTCTTTTCATTGACCCTTGGAAAGAAGGTTTCTATAGGTGGTCACTGAAAATACGTACCTGGCGGTTTCGTCTTGCAAGGCACGATCACGGTCCTCGTGTGCGTGGAGCATTTTCTTCCACTGCGTGTCAAGAAAGTCGAAGCGCAACTGATCATCCATCTGCACTCGGTTCTCACGCATCATTTTCTGCATGTCCCGCCAAAGGGACTGCAGGCGCTGTTTCTCGCTGAGTCGGGGTGGCATCTCGATCGTACGGAATGCCGCGTTGTCCTGATACAGCTGTTTGATTTCTTCGACGCGATCGGGAAAGCTTCGCGACTGTAGGCGAGCGATGTTTTGTTTGAGCCATAGCAACAACGATGAGGACAGATCACGATACTCGTCAATAATTCGCTGCTTCTCATCCTCAAATGGATTACGTGTAGCCGGTTCGGGGAATACGCTGTACAGGGACGATAAGTAGGTGATGATTGATTTCTCATCGGGGTGCGCAGTATCCACGTCTTCGGGGTCAAGTAGGCGGGTGACAGCTAGCTCCCGTTCAGCCACATTGAACACGTTCTCCAGGTTTTCGCGAACCGTGTGGCGGGACAAAGAGTGCCAGTCGATGAGGTCAGGTCTACAACAGCACAATGTCGTAGAGACGCGAGATTAGATATACTTGGTGCTGCATGTCACCTCAGCTGCGTGAACAGCCATTTGTGTGGCCTTGCACGTGAATATACGTGACTACTACTACTACTACAATATAAACATAATTGTCACAGTAAGTGTTTACACTATGGAGAACATACTGTGTGTAGTTGCCCTATTTCGTCTGGTGATTCTACGCGGTGCATTAAATTGGATTTGATGAAATCAGTCTAGCCTATGGGGAACGATAGCATGTCTTGTGCATGGACTAGTATTACATTAGTAGTAAAAATTGTATAAATAAAAGAGGCATTCTTAATAATTTACGAAAAATAACTGGTACACAAAAAACTAACACAGCTACCTCGGTATATTCACCTAAATTGGCTCTGAGTAACTGCTGAATCCTAAATTTGTTTCTCTTCCACCGACCGGCTCGGTATCCGGTGCAAATATAAATAGAAATAAGGATATACAAATGGGTAATATAGAAAAACTAATAGGATCATCATTGTTTGAGGATGTTTCATAGGATGTTTGTCCTATCTCAGCGAAACACCACTAGTCAGTAAAATGTTGTTTAGGCGAACCAGCCATGCCTGTGGCTATCTGCAAGAATTCTGATTCTGTTACGGCATCCCAGCATGTAACCGTTTATCGTGCTTCGAATCACGTGCCCGATGACACCAAATACGAAACGTTAACTTGAGCCTAAACCAAGGACGACTACAGCTCGTGACCTGGGCCGTTCGTCCGATGCAGTACGGGCTTCGACAAAAGCTTCGAAAAGCAAATGTGGTAGATTCTACGATGAACTGGCACTAACGAGCGCCGCCATCAATTCAATTTTTCTTCTGAACACTGCCTCCCAGCGGAAATTCAAAACAAATCCTACCCATTCAAGGGCATAACCGTAATAGCTGGTAATTTCACTCATTGTTGATATGTCGTGTTTGGCGAGGGGAAGCAACTGAACGGGGACAGATCATACGGTAACAGATTCTGTTGATGGGTCAGCTTATATTTGAACCCAGAAATAATAATAGTTTTAATTAGTACAGTGAACAATCAATTTTAATATGGCGATAAGAACGCACATAAATTCCCGAAACATTAAGTTAGATAATAGCAAACAATATTAACCGGTTACGGTGGATAATGGCGTTGAAAGCGAGACCGTCCCTCCAGGAGGACGTGAAGTCGCGAACTTTAACGCCCGGGTAACCTTGCGTTGTCCGCTGAGCCCATCGAAGAAGGGCTTCGCGACTTGTCAGCACCTCGTTATTCTGGTTGAAGGTGATATCTGAAATCTGAAGGTGGGAAAAAGATACGCTTTGCGGTTAGAAAAAGAAAACCTAAAATGATCCTGTTGTAAGAGATAAAATTTATGCAGCATCGAATTCCGTGTATTGAACTGCCCTACGAACAACTCAATTACTAGCGGCTTGTCAGGTAACTCAATGCGCATATTCCGTTTGGAAACCAAATTTCGATTACGGCAGAAAAAGATTAATAAACTCCCTTTGGTAACGAACTTTCAGACCTGTCAGCGGCGATACAAATAAACATGTATCTAGATGGGTAAATAGAATCTAACTCATAACAGGATATCAATATAACCCCGCCAGTGTCATCGGTCGTAGGTTTATTTAAAATTGTAATTACCCGAATTACTTAGATTTAATAAAGGTTAGCTACTCAACCGATGCACAAGCAATATTATAAATTGAAGTCACTTAAAATATGCTTCAATGATCCACTGAAAACAATAAAAAAAAGCTCTCGCTCGGGGTCCCATCATACGAATTTAGGAAAGGAAATCGTTACTTTTATAGTCAATGCATACATTATGTCATTAGCTGTGGTATCCACAGTTGTCGTCAAATCTTTTCCTTCCTCCTTTGCCTCTTTTAAATGCATCCAGTGAAGATTAAAGCTAGTGAAGAATCTCTGCGAACGATTCGTAATACATAACACAAAGAATGCATGCATTTACCTCAACCTTCAAGGCCGTCTGGTGGCGCCCTCTTAGCCGATAGGCTTAGCAGGACGTAGTTATTAGGCAAACTTGTATCAATATGCCTATTCGTTTCCGATAGTTCATCGGTGAGGAACATTGAACAACTGAGATTTGAAAGCGAAAGTTAGGCACAATAGAGCTTAAATGATATCACCTGTCAAAGTTCCTTTACTTTTGTAAGCTAAACCATAGCCATCACGATAGAAAAAGGGAGTCTCATCTAGAAACAACGACGACGATTAATTATAATGGGCACCACACTTGTGGCAGTTCTCAACAGCGGAAGCGGACTAAGGCAACGCCTGTATTCATCCTCTCTAAGTGGAGTTCTCCATCTGAGCAATTATTTAACTAGTAGTATTATTAATATTTCGTTAATGTTAGCAGTTACCTTCTAGTCAATAGCAATTACTGCAGTAACGACAGGATCAAAAGAATCATAACAACCAAGGGAGGATCTATTACATACTGCGTACGCCTCGCCTTCCGCCAGTGACGTGCCACCGCTTTCATAAACCAGCGCCCAGTCACTTTTGAACGAAACCACAAACACTTGACTGGATAGAAACGACAAATATGAATGTGGGTGCAGTGTCTATATTGCCATGTCTAGAATGAAATGGCTAAATTTCCACTTAGGCTTTTACGAAAAGGCTCTCTGTGCCAAGTAGGACCACACATTGTCTACTGAGAGCGGTTTTCGCCGCTGTTGGAGACGACGCTGCACCGACTAGATATTTATTCGTCTCTGATTGAATATATATATATATGCGTAATAAATGAGCTAAGGTGAAAAGGCGCTACCCCGTGCTCGTTTAGAGGATGAGACCGGTCCTCTGTAACGCTGAGTAGCGGAAGGATGGCCCTCTTTGACAATAACAACGGTAGCGTCATCAGTAATAGCGGTGTAAAGGTTAGGCACCACCTACCCTAGAGACATTTATCGTAAAGGGGCTTTTCCTCTAAATGATTAGTTCAGTTGTTTTTGAGGACTGGCCGTGCGGGCGATAAAACCTGTATGTGTGCATATCGTTTGTTGGGGTCTGACGGGAACCCAGTTAACGCTACGTCTGCTAATTCGATGTGGCATCAGCGTGTGTAACGATTCCCTTGATTTGCTATTAGTGTACTATAAATATCAATCTGTTCTATATAATCGAACATAAACGTGACCCTATTGTTTAGTGTGTATGAAATTAATACACATATAGCATAAAATGACAACAAAAATTGACAAATGCGCATAAGTATAGTGCTATTGGCTAGTGGTACCAATTATTATTTACGAAAGCAGTTCCGGTTATCAGGCAGACAGACAGAAAGTAGAGAGACCAACACAAGCTGTCCAGTCCACGATATGGCTCTAAAGGGAGCAAGGCGCAAAATTTGCAAACATATCTGTGCATAGAAAAGGCACCCCAAACACCCAAACACTGTCTGGGAAAATGAGACAACTATGCTGGGGCTAATGAAGATTCTTAGCGAAAAAAGCCACCCAATGAGTACAGCGGTAGCCGCTACTTGAATGACTCTTACGTGGGCCCTTTCGTCGTCCCTCCAAATATCACCTGCTATGGGTGTTGAACAAGAATTTGATCACACTGCAAGGTATTAGTTAAACCCTTAAGAACGCTGATCCGTCCAATGTGCTTCTACAATGGCACGACGGCCACCTTCCTCTACGGATATGGCATAAATTATACCGCTATACTGTAGCCTTTCCGTCGGTCACACATCAAAACCCTTTTCGTCATTTTCTGTCTGACCACTTGAAGTCGCTTATTACTTTGGTACAACCATATTGAGCTGAACCGAGTTACCATCGATTTGATTCTACGACACAACAATACCCTTGGTGATGGCATTCTATTCCGCTACCCTATAAATCTCATAGTACCTTATAATACTTCAGAACGATATAAAGTCGCAGGGAAATACTAGTCTCCTATGTCGACATATTTTGTCTTCACCAGAATTGTTTAGCTTTGCATATCGTTTGCCGTCCCATTTGAACGAGGGTAGAATATATCCAATAAGTTGAAATGACTACGTATAAATCTGTCGCTCCGGTAATGGCTGCTCAAGCAGATCAGCTTCGTCATCGACAGCGTTCAACAGTGTATTATTATTCGTCTATTTAACGATTGTCACTTCCGACCGTTCAAAAAGCGATCAGATCTGATGCCTATTAGCTGCGATCATCACAATAGTTATCAGGATCATCATGGACAGCAGCGCCAGCCCAGCGTGTGTCTCTAGCGTACCGTTGCCCAGTCGCGTGCACCACCGTAACTAAGCCTAAATAAAAAGTCAGTTTCTCCTGTAAACGGACTATCGACATAGGTCGACGCAATGGTTGAACAGATGAGCTCTATACGGGCCCGTCTATTGTACATGTGCCGCTTCTGGCGCGATGCAGATGTACGTTGTTGTCCCTAAGCAACGCACGCTGAGCACGTAACCGTCGTTGCACCGGGCCTACTTTTATAATAATGCCATTCAACCTGTGCAACAGCTGATGCTATTGATGGTGCCGTTGACACTGACCGACCGACCGACCGCGTCAGCATGATCCTGCGGCGACCAGTTTGTACGTCGTCGTCGACGACGAATAGACGCCGAACGAACGCTGCTTTTCAAACAGCCAAACGAAGAGTTCAGCGAAACTGGAAGTCGTACAGACAAACGTGTCCTAGACAGGGAACGGTCGTGGTAAGAGCGGCACACGCGGACGGTCCGTCGGAGCGTTCGTTGTAGCGCGCTTTTAGCAGACAGGTGCAGCGCAAGGCTAACTTTCAATTGAACACAGTCGAACAAATACAATCGAACGGCTGATGATGATCCACTCGCGGACCGAGCGACTCGCACATCAACCGCATACTGCTGGTATAGGTAAGATAAGTTTGAGGCGATATGAGAATACTACCCCTGCTGTAAACGTTGTGCGGACGACGGAACAATCACAAATAGATGGACATACAGGCTGCATACAGAACGCGTATCCTATTGCGAACGCATATAAGCACATTCATCCCGAAGGGTGATCGTTATTATTATCATATAATTATTACATACCATATTGGCACAGTTGTTGGCTTGATCGTTACGAACACGGTAGTACTTGTTACTCGTTATGGCTTTTGCCGAACGACGGGCTGACAAACACGCATGTTCTTCTAATGCTCTCTTCTTTTTTACCTTCTCTATTAAGTCTGATAGGGCTCAAGTAATGGGACAGATTTCCCGCTTATTCTTTGTCTTCGAACTCATCAAGGGAGCTCCTTGTTCGTTGGCATCGTTCGTCTCTTGTCTTCCTGTCTCCTTTGGAGCGACGTTTCGAAAAGAGAAGCTGCTGACGCATACCACCAGCGACACTCGCACAAATCGATCAGCAACAAACAAATCCGATGGACAACCATATTTGGAATAGCAAAAGGCAAGGACTCATCAGTCTGTCTGTTATCGTACATGGCAAGTGTTGCCTGCCTACTTACCTGTTCGTCGCTCCACGGTAACTACTGCAGCGTCGTGTTTTTACCTCTGCCATGTCCTGGCTGACTAGCCTGATAATATCATATCGAGCATCATCCGTATCGTATTATGTGTGATATGTAGCTAGATAGTAACAACGATATAGTTCTAAGCAGGCCATCGGGTATTACGCGCAAAGTGGGTACCATTTATTTTGCAGATAACGCACGATGTATGTAATTGCAAGAGAGAACGAACGATGCAAAGATTCGTTTTTGGCCTGGCTATATGCGTGTCTAACTTGTTCAGGCCAGTAACCAGAGACTTATCCAAAATTAACACTACATCGTTGACTTATACGCCCGGAGAGCCTTCTATATGATCCTAATTTAAGATGTCCAGAATCAATTCAGTATTGAAATGAAGCGGTATAAAATGAGTACTTAGACATCTGTATTTTCCCTTTATAAGCCTATAGCGAATGAGTCAAACCATATCGCTAATTAATCATCCTAATATATCTTCGCGTCTCCCCGCTGTCCCTGAGTAGAAGTGTCAAGCACCCCGCAAGACGCGCTACCATCCATAAACGGGCCTCGAAAGCGTCATAATCTGCCATTACCAACGTGAGCAAAATCTCGTCGGCATCGCCTCTACCGTTTTCGATCTTCCTTTTAATAAACTGTCTGATCGGACGCCACTGCAAAGCAGTAATGAACCAACCACTAGCTTGCATTCGTAAGGATTACATTTTCTGACCAAGCTAAATTAAATGCTTGATTTTTAGAAAATGTATGGCTAGTTAGTTCTGGTTTCATCCAGGCTATTGAAGTCGGATCGATGAAAGATAGTCTGGACAACGTGCATTGCTGCCGCCTGTGTTGCTTTTGCCCCTATTTCGGTTGCGAACAATGAGGGCATTGTGCGTGCCTTCTGCCCAGTGTCAGGGATGGTAGAAGGGCCAGCGGCTGTCACAATGGAGTTCGTTTGAGTCCAGCTTCTGTTTATCTGACCATCGTGTAACTATAACGTCGCCTACAGTAGCTAAGCGGGAAAAGAAATACAACTTAGCAGTCGTTCAGCAGCGCGTTACTTGATTATACCAACTTACTTTTACAATGGTGAACGATGCCAGACCAGACGAGACAAACATGCAGAATATTATCGGTTAGATGGATATATTGTACAGACGCTCATGAATACCTACGGATATATTAAAAACATCAAAGGGTTCTAATCTGCTCGAGTACTTCACCGAGCGTTGATTACATTTGTACTCATAATTCATACAGAATGGCACTTTTGTTAGTCGACATGATTTGCTAGACATACATGTATCATCAACAGGACACATGCATGAAATTAACTACCCTGTCAACCTATCTGCTTAGAAATAGTAGATATATAAGTGGAACAAATGCGACTAGAACTGGCCGTAGTCCTTCAGAGTTACAAAGCTGTAATGCTACGGAAGTTCGTCATACTTGTTCCCACCAGGTATAACTTGTAAACTACTGGGTTGCAGGAAATCGTAGGTTAGGTGCTGTCGTAAATGAGTCTCACATTATTAGCCAAAGTATTATACATATATATATGCTTTGAGACTGTGAGAGCACAAGGCCGTAGGTAAGTAAGGCCGCTTTCGCTCTACAGGCCAGCAATGAAAGAGTCATAAAATATGAAAGCATCACTTAAATGAAGTTGTCCGTTTCTTTTTGCTTATATAGTAAATATCAGTAAAGGACATTAATAACTGGCCCTATACTGTTATACCAATTCCTCTATAGCAAATAACTTCTACATCGCCACGCATAAAAATTCTCACAGCACCCTAATGATAATTAATGAGATATTGAAATGACATGAGTCAGAATATGCGTATATATATATACAACTCTTCATATCATGTAAACCTATTTGCTCTTTAGCGATGTGTTTTGACAGCTCCTTTTAAATTGGTCCACTTCCAGGATCTCTGATTATCATTAGGGGGCTATCTGTTAACGAATGAAACGACTGATCCAATGACACCAGGGACGATTTGTTGAGATCACTCCAAAAGCTCTGACGCATCACTCATTGAACAAAGGTCCCAAACCGATGTATTTGGGAACGGTCGATCCGTTCCCGTCAAAAGTAAGCTCATGTCAGTCAATCAGCCGCCATCTTTCTGGCTGTGCCTATCGTTTGCATCAGCAACAATAACGTTGACTGGCATATTCCTGAATCTTGTAGCTGAGTTCCGGTTTCGGTTATGTCGCTGTTGACTCAGATGACAGTCTTTTGTCTGCCAAGTTAGGTCGCGTACTGGGCTGTTTGTACCGTTTGTAGGAACCCGTTGCTAGACGCTGGCAAGGGGATCGAACGCGGCGTCGGTTTTCAATATTTCATCGACGGCATAGAACTCTGCCTTTCTTGCTTAGCTTCCGAACTTTGCTTTGTCCGACTCTAGCTATCTGCGACCTAGCTTCTTACTATTTATCAGGTACTATTTATCTGATAAGGGTGCGCCAGTAGCTTAAAAGTCAAATTGCTATCGTCCTGGTGTGTCTCTCGATAAAAAGGACGTTTAAATTGGCAGGTGGGCCGGACCGCCTGATCAGCCGATTCCGTCGGGGCGATCTCGGCTGAGCTGTGTCGGCGCAGATCGACCACTGACACAGCTCCAGAATATAATCTGGTACCGTAAAATCAGCACCGACAGGTTTATGCAGGTTTAGCCCTAGGCAGAACGATCAAATGGCTGAAGCAAGCATCAACAGAAACAGTAGAGGCACCAAGGCAGGAGTTGGGTAGAAACCCAACTAGAACTGTGACGAGATTGAGTCTATAGATAGTAAACGGGACGGATATGTCAATGGCCATCAAAATGCTGGCTGGCGGATTGAGGTAAAGGTGATTCTGAGCTGCCAGCGACTATACTGCAATGCGAAGTCTAGAAATGACTCTAGCTAATGTCTCGACTACATGCGTGCTCACGGCTCGAATAGAAGGACTAGACGGGCTAATGCTGCCATAAAAGCAAGAGGCGACTAAAAAAGATGAATAGCTGCACGCCGATATTTAGCACGCTCATAAAGCATACGGTAGTTAGGGAAGGGGGGCCCGATTTGGTGTTCGGTCCCGTGGCCAGTTACAGTGGTTCCGTTCTGCTCGTCTGCCACAGCAAACTGGAAATAGGCAATAGGAAGTTCCTATTGGGATATACTGAGTTTGGTTAACTATGTGTCCCATCACTTACGGGCTCAGTGTTCATTCATTTATTTACCGATTGCTACCGTTAACGATGAGCTCTCCTGATTCGGATTAAAATTAGTTAACCTTTGTAACGTTTCAGAACAATATAGGAAAGGTACGTTTTCTATGCCCACATGAGCGAAGCTCTGCCAGATAGTGACTTCCTGACTGATAGATCAATCAAGCGTGTCAATCGTTTGCAACAAAAGCTTAAAGCGGTAACTAAAAATTTCGCTTGATGTAAATCGTCTGTTTGCCACTCAAATAGTTGTAGCTTTCGTTCGTGGCCTCCGAACCTGTTTCGGCACCAAAAAGAGTTCCTTCCGCACCTTCATGCGCACGTGAGCCTACACACATGATGCTGCAATTAGTCAACGGCAATGGCGATGCTTTGAAAGTGCTAGAATAAATCGTACCTACGCGTACGTTGCTTAGAATCTAGATAACGATACGACCAAATATAATCGAGATTTTCAAATATGCCCATCTGTTATGAGTTAACTGCAACTTTTCAGCTCTAATATTCTTCAGGTATGATCTGCTAACAGCATTGTTCATCTGTAGATACCTATACGTTCAGTGTAGAGAGCACATCGTGTGGGATTGGTAGTATGGCAATTGACTACTATAACCGAACCCCTCTTCCACAAAATAGGAAGAAGAGGACGAATCACATGGTCCTACCGTTGCATACAACAGAAAATTCTAGTGTTTGTTTTATTATTAAAGTGCCGTTCGTCGTTGGCCGTCATCAGAATAGTACACATACAGAGACACAACGATGCGTTTAGTTGGCCTTGCGGCGAGACGAAGTGGGCGTTCCTCCACCTATCGCCAAAAATAAATTTGGCCACGTTTTTCTAGACTCTGGTTACATCTATTCGACGAGTACGTTGCAGCCCCTATAATTAATTCTACTCAAATCCGTGACATGATACAGTTTTTAGATCTGGTAGCCTGGTATAAGCGAACCCATAATTCATAAATTCAATCGATTGCAAAACCAATAGCCAAGAGCCATTGGAGAAGCCATTATCAACATATGCGTCCGTATGTGAATTTAAGCCATGTTCCCTATCGAAACATCAACAACGAGCGAATAGCGCCCAGTTCGAACCAAAGAAACATTGTCACCTAATATACAACACGTTGATTATAAGCCACGTTACGGCTCTCCGTTAGCCCGACAAAATATGGCAAAAAACAATGGGGAAAAGGAAAGCTCGTCTATATTTGTCTATGCGTCCGTACCAAACTTATACTGCCGACCCATCAGCGCGGACATGTCGGATGTGACGTTCAAGCGGACTATAATACTCGATAAGGAATGGCCTCAAACCGACGGCCAATAGCCACATGCTTCGTCCTTCATGGCAGTTGTTTAGTTCAGACAAATTTAATTATTATTATTAACAAATCAAAATACATACGAAACAAACCCCAAATGTGGCCAAAAGAAATTTCTCGTTCGGTGGCCTTTGAGTTCGAGGCCTCAAGGTGCCTTCGAGTGACACTACAGCCTTTTCTACAGAGATCATAATATTTAACGGAAAGAAACCAGCAGACGATTTGGTCACCTTAATAATTCCGTAATAACAGAAATATTAGGCGAAATTTTATAGGTACGGCTTTCTCATCACTCGACCCATTTACATTTACAGCTGGGCTGCCATCGACGCTCGCTTCGTCATTCATTCAACATTTTCCTTTGAACGTCTTTCTATGGCTGGTTAGGTCTGGCTAACAACGGATCGATTCGGAATTCTATTCAATCGTCATGTAGCGGCCATGCGTCGAACGGGCGGCGATGTGTGATTCATTGTGGACCTGCGTTTTACCGGTTACCATAAGATCGTCTTCCTCTGATGACATCTGAACGTCAACAACAGGAGCAGTAATAGCAGTGGATGGACGTCAACAAAAGGATTACGCTTTAGTAGTAGCAAAGCAGTAAATTACGCTATTGCATACTGTTTCTTCTTCTATATAGGAGGTATTAAGGGTAGCGTCATGCTGTCATCCGTACAGACACCACCTTGCATATAGGAAAACACCGCTTGAATAAGGGATCGGTGTTTGATTTAAGGTAGCCCCACTGTAATGACAGCTTAGCTTCTAGTGTCTGTATGTGACGGTCTCGATGGCAGCCCATAAAGTCTGCCATACCTTTAAGGCTTTCTTCATTCTGATACGCCTACACAGCTGACATGGTTTAAAATACTATACATCATCGGCATGATTGCAAAGGTCGGCTTAGTCAGACTGCCAGTCAAAAATCATTGTTTAAATGGCCTACAAAACTGTGACAGCAAGATCGTTACTACATCAGATGGTGCTGGTAAGGGCGGCAACGGCTATAACGTGAGCGGTGGCCTGCCGATCCGTGTTTACCTACGTATTGTGCTCTAGCATTACGTGATGCAGTCGTCGTCCCCCTGCCAGCTGTTGTCGCGGTTCACGTCGATGCGTGCCAGTAGCGTCACTTGTAGGAACTGAACGGTTGGGTGAAATGCGGGAGCGACCTATTGGGGACTATTAGGTGCTATGCGCGTTGATGATGGACAGAGGCTTCATATGTATAATGATATGTGAATGCAACAGGCCGAAACAACGATAACCAAGTCACCGGTGGAAATGTATGGCAGAAGTCGCCATGATTATATCGACAGGCCCGGGGACCGCGGCAATAAACACAACGAGGTTAACAATAGTAGTAACAATGAGTCTTTTGTCTAAACAGTAGGTGACGACCCAACATTGAGGCAGACGCTGTGCGTTTAATAAGCAGACAAAGGAATTGTGCTGGCATATTTATGTTCACATGTAACAACAGAAATATAGGCCAGTGTTTAAATAGTTCCTGTCTAAACAAATGAGAGCTAGATATAAACATCATCGCATGTCCAGTAACCCTGAAGTTCTAGCAGAGCTAACTAAGAGAAAAGATTCCACGGAAGAAGATTTGCTCGATTACAATAGAGACCTTCCTGAAGCATCCGGAACACGTCTTCTACTATATACATGAAAGTTATAAAAAAAAAAAACAATTTTGTATAATTTTCATGTAAACCACACTACTCGTAGTGGAGTTCGATCTAGGTAAAATAGAGTTTCGCTAAGGCCACCGTTTTATAGGTCATTTCATATAATAATACGTCAAGAACCATCAGTTACTCCAAAAATGAATACGTGCTTGGTGGAAAAGCCTTCCTGTAGCCAATGTTTAAATCAGGCCAAAGAGCTTCAACGCTCTAACCGTAGACAATTTTGAAACACCTGTATTTTAAGCTAGTGACTGAGAGAGACCATTCAAACGCCTGAATACAGCAGAATGTCACAGGTCGGAAAAGGCACTAACCTAAATTGAGTATGGTTTCAGCTAGTGAAACTGTTACTTCAATTGGTTTAAAATAAATGTATTTAATGATTGCCTTCAAATACGGCAGCTGTCTACGCCCGTGAATCGTGTTCTGGGTTATATCGGCAATTTCCATTGTCGTTACCAGCAATGTACCGTCAAACAAATCCCAGCTACGTATAGCATCGTTTTTGTTACCGCTCCTACAATAGGGGAACTTCTCCATTCAATATCATATGCGATTAACTGTACTGATATGGTAACTCATTAACAGGTCTCCACGCGGCCAGATACATAGATGTCTTTAGCATTGACTACATGCCATATTTTTCTACAGTTTATTGGCCCGGGGAACGTACGTGTGGGATTGATTGAACCAGCCAAAAGATAGATGAGTACCGTCGCGACCGCAGCCTCCACCGCCGCGCAGGCCGTATCGAGGAACCCACTCAGCTCACCTACGTACAAAGCTTCGTTCACGCACAGAGCTTTTACGGCTATATCCATCTGTATATCGATCTATCTGAACGCTTGAGTATTTTCTTCCTCACCTTGTACAAACATACGTAATTTTCCAGCTGTTGTTTCTGCTTGGAAATGTTTAAATGCATGGCGTTGGCACTACAGTGCTGAAGTATTTACTCATCATAGTCTGTCGATTCCCGTTGGTGCACCGATGAACTGATTGCCCCAGTGATACCCGACCGAATGACGGTGTCCCGCTATAAGGACGCAGGTGGAGCGAAGCGAGATAACTGCGAAACCGGTTCGAGACGTAAGCATTCAACGGCTAAAAATATGTCGAACAAAGTAGCGAATCTCGCCAAAAAAAAGACTACCAGCATTTTCTTAGTTGCTGGTTCTGTCATCGTCGTTGAAAGAATGATGGTAGAATTACGATAATGAGATTTGAACATTTATAAGAACAGGCGACTAGTCATCTCGTCACGCTAAGCGACACTGCACTGATCTCAAAGATAGAACAACCTAGGTAACCAGCGCTCTCATTCGACAAGCTTCTAACAACTGGCGAAAAATCAACGAGCAGGGTGAGTTCCGCCCTTATCAGTTGGTCATTGTTGCTTCCTCGGCGAAAACTTCGCTTTTTGAATTAGTGCGCGTTTCAGGCAAGACAACGGCACTGATTTCTGCGAGGTCATCATTATAATTGCTATTATGTAAAATGACCATCAGTGATGACAGTTCAGTAACAGCCGAACCTAGCCACCCGACAGTGGCTGATTCTGGTCGTCATGTGTACGCGACGTATTTTCTGAGAATTTCTCTTCTATTATACGGTCGAACTATTATCGTATTAGCGGTTGTAATGGCTTCGCCTACGCCTGACTGCTGTTCAATGTTTGATATTTTATGGCTTCTTTTTTTAACGGCTCTATTTTTTTCTTCTTTTCGATCCTGTCTTGCTTAAACGTCTCGGCCGTTCCGCGCCCCAACCGCGTCCATGAAGTTTTGGTGCCTTACACATGAGTGTATGTATGCATATGTTTCTGATCTGCGTACCGCTGTCATACACGAAATACATATAACACAGAATACACAGATAGCAACAAGGTACGCAGAGTTCCGTCGCAAGAAGCCTAAAGCGAGGATCGATTTAATGCGTAAACCCCTGATGTTACCGCTGCTCTTTCGGAGTAACTAGCTTTTCCACCATGTGGCTTGCAGAACTATTGTGGCTATTCGTGAACTCGTCTTCTCTCTGCTCAGCAACAGCGGCCGTTCTTACTGTCAAAATAGGTCGCTGCACTCATATATTCCCAAGGTGAAGAAAGTGACGCCGCTCACAAATCGAGGCACCGTATCGTTCATAATTACGTCCGGCGCCTTTCGCGTCAATGGAATAGCACTACGAAGCTTTTGTCCACTAAATTAAAGGAGAATGTTTCGAACAGGTGCATCAACTGCTCGTTGCGCTGATCACTTACCTCACGTTAGAGACAAGGAAGAATATAAACGCACGATATCAATATACAGCCAGCCAGATCGTACGGTAACGCAACAGAATGCTGCGATTAACGTTGCCCCTGAGCCACTAACATCATTCACTCTACCTATCAGATCTAGAGCTGTATTTGCCTTAACTTTGGGTTCTAGAGGTTTGCGGTTAATTCTAGATCTAGTTAAGTGCAGCATGAGTTTGCGTAGAGGACGCGTAAGAACTTGTAGGATAGGTAGGAAAAATCTATTATCCACCTTATAATCAAGTTTTCTTCTTGATACGTATAATTTACGAAAATCGAAATCTTAAATTATGGCTAGAGATTTTTTATTCGGATTCTGAAAGCTTTGACTACTGTTACATCATAATAGGTGCTATCTATTTAACAACGCTCTAGATCAGCCTCTTACTAACCCTCTGCCTTTTGAGGTCGGCATCCGAAGAGCGGATTGCGCGGAGTTCGGAGCGATGCTCGGCAACGGCAGTAGCCGTGGTTTGCTCTTCACCGGCGGTTACGGTCGTTGTTTTACGGACAACCCGCGACGTGTGAACTGTTTTGATACCCGAGCGCATTTGCTGAGTACGAAATGTCTCACGAGACTCCTGCGAAGCGGAGGCCATCTGCTGGCGCGGCTCGTCGCGGACAACGAGCTGACGCAAGTTCGACGACGAAGGCCGTTCCTCCTCTTCGTCATCGCCTTCGCGACGGCCTTTGACGTAGAGGCGAGAGCCTCCCTTCACGAAGGAGTACATTGCAGTCCACCTTTGGGTACTTCTACCAGTGCCACTTGAGTTCCGCCTGGTTTGCTTTTAGGGTGCACACCCACACACACTTCGAACAGTAGAGTGCGTGAAAGTTTCAGCTTCAATGCAGAGTTACCCCCCCCCCCACAGGTATGTTCGAGCGTATGTGGTAAACGAAGTATCCAAAAATTCTGCCTTACACTGGCGACACACACTTCTTATCCGTTATTTTGTCTTACTGTTGCAGTCTGACCACTATCGCTGCTATGCGTTAAGGGACGAACCGAAGAAATGACGGATCTCTCCGACTTATAGTTCCGTTTCCGGCAGCAGTGCACTTAGATCACTGTTCGCGATCAACCTTATCCTGTTGTTTTTCGCTCCTTTGACTGGTGCACTTCTTGCCGCCGCTAAATTCGTTACCGCGAAGACTGTCCCGCACATAACAAATAACAAAAAACTGATCATGCGTGGTGAAGTAGTGACAGCATTAACATAATTGTTCGAGAGGCGACAAAAATACACTGAACGGGGACGGGGGACAGGCTACCGGTCCCGTCCAATGAGTTGTATGTACAAGCGGCGCTCGTTGTATCAGCGCACTAGATGCGCGCGCCTGAATCAGTTTGGTAAAAGCGACGTTGGCGTTGAGAGAGGGTCCGGCACGATCGGAGTAAGGGCTATGCTCCGACATCCACCAGCCGTCAGCAACAGTGACCAGCGTCGGCATGTGCCGGTATCGGACCCGTGCAGTGGTACCGTGCTGCTGGTTACGCTTCTGCTAGTGTAACAGCAGCAGCAGAAGGAGCCATTGGGGCACATGCCCAAAACATGCAAAGCAGTGCTCAACGCACCACAAGTCGATACGTGGTGTAACATTTACCTATGCCGCTTACAGTCGACTGTCGGTACTAGTGGTTTTGTGGCAATGATAGTTGGCGGTTTTGCCGCCGCTGCCGCTTCTTCTGACTTTACCATTGCGTTTACCATTTTGCCATCTCAGCTGCTGGTGGGATTGCCGTCGAAGCGCAAGCCGGCAGGGAGGCCATGCAGCCGCCGCCGTTGAAGCGCTGTCTAGTCCGTCCCCTCCCGCCTCCGCTCTGTCGTCTGTATAGTGGGACGCGATGCACTCCAAATTTGGTGCCGGCACAACCGAATTGGACAGCACCGTCAGCAATGCTGACGGCGGCCCCAAGGGCCGCAGTGGCAGTTGTGGCATCAACCGTGAATCTGTAAATTAGCGGTAGATTCGCGCAGACGCGCGGCCGGGAGATCTGTTCTTTTTTCATCTTACGGGACGAAGAAAAAAAGTAACTTGCGAAAGACGACAGGTACGACGACGACAACAATCAAGTCAGATCAGTTGTTCGACCAGTGGTTCAGACGGACTTGCTGCTTTAAGCTTCCCTCTTCTTCGATCCTCGCTCGAACAATGACATAAGATCGGTGCTGACTAGGAATAGTCTTTTTCGTTATGGCCCGTGCAAAATGCCGCCGTTGGCGCCAGCGGCTGATACAACAGACGTATCAGCAAACAAGACCGGGAACATCAAGGACTGAGTTGTTTCCGTTGTCATTGGAACGGCTGGCGTTCGTTCGATATACGTGCAGTAGCAAACACCAGGCGTCGCTAAATCAGTACTACCGCTCCTACTGCGACGAAGACAGCTTTCTAGACTTCAGACAGGAGTGTTCCCGTCTGTACAGACCGTATGCTCGGATATGGCCATAGCAGTCTCATAGATCGCCGGCATTAGCTGTTTCTGTGGCCATTACTAAAAATGAGTGGCAGGATTGTATCACGACTCAAACGTATGCCAAGCACACAGACATCGTTTGCCTGTCCACCCGAAAATATGTGCATAGTTTCAGCTGCATATATGGTGCTTTTCGAGTATACTGATGCTTGTCTATAGTTCCGATAGTACTTTGCAACTAGGCGGGTGCAGCTGGGGATCGGATACGACCGACCGCAAACTCTCTGAATTCAAGGACAAGAACTGGTGTCACATTATTATGACAGGGTCAACGAGGCTAACTTATTACATGAATAACATAAAAAAACAAAAGGTCCAGCCGCGCTTTGTCTGATTTCTTTCTCATACAAACACGCATTCGGCACGTCCCAGATCGCATAGGCGACATAGACCACACCAGTCTAAGACCACTGCTATTTAGCTTGGTCAATAAATCCTTACACCTTTAACAAACACGCTTTTATCTCCTTTCATTTCTTTTAAAAACTAAAACAAAAAAAGCCAGAAAATTTATTTTTTGCTTAGATACTTTTTTGGTTTAAAATATTGCTGTTCTTCGAATGATTCCTGTTCAAGGGGTTCTTCGAGGCTCTGCTTTCTGTATATACGTTAGCGCATTGTATCGCCGTAAAAACCGATAATCACCGACGCTTCATCTCACTTTCGAATGATTTAATACAATGTTATTATGGTTTAGCCTGCCAATTCGCCGGCAGACATGCCGCGAACCAGCAGCTTAGATACCTGCCTTATTTAAACAGATTCGGTAATCTAGGAGTTTGTTACGAACTTCATACTGATATAAGAATAACACTGAAAATATCAACAAAAAGCCGTAATTGTAATTTTTTGGAGTTGAAACAAGAAAAAATATTTCCCTTCTTAACGGTGTATCACAACACAGCATATCATACGTAATTATATCATTAGCGTATGTATAGTTATGTACATAGATGTCTTCTTTGTGTGACACGAGCAGACGGTCACATATCTACGTTCATTCAGATATTCATCCGGAGCCCAACCTCTTTCTTCAGATCGAGGCGCTGTCATCAAAAAATAATTGTATGAATGGAATGACTCGTCAGATTCAGTCGGTACTCGATCAGTGGCTTCTGTTTCTGACGGAGCCACTGACATCCCCCAAAGTCATTTTCAGATTCGACTGGCGGCGGCGACGACGGCTGCTGTTACTGAGTCGCGCATCGCGCACCGCCGCCTCATGCATTGCCTGTCTTCAACGAAATTTATTCCAGGTGTTGTATTTGAGCATCCGGAGACGCGGAACCATTATTTCATCGTGAGACTACCAAGTGATAAAGCATACGCGGTCAAGTTACGCTCCTGTATAATGACGCAAGCGTACGCGCTTTCTAAACTTGTTTCAAACTTACTGCGCGTCGAACGCTGCTATTACTAAAGATTTGATACGAAACTTTTTGCGAACTTCATGAGCGTTCTGCGCCATTTCGTTGGTGTATGATTATTTCGGGGCTCACATCTGGATCCTATCTAATGTTTACAGGAGGAAGGCTTAAAATAATAGACAGCTGATATAAATATATTAACATACTGAAGAGAAGCTCAAGAAGAGATCTTCCACGCGTGCTAAACGTCGAAAAACCCAACTGTCCATACATGTCTTCTAGAAGTGTACTCGGCCTACTGTTAATGCACATTATATATATATATATATATATATATTTATATAAAGCATTTCTATCTGAAACGTCGTACTTATTAGCTGTCTTCTTATTTCCATTCATGTTCTCAATGTAGATTTGAAAGACTCGACAAATAAATTTCATTCATGCTTTGACGCTGCCGTATTCTATAACGCATAGCAGTTTGGTCGCTCTGAGCACTTCAGCCGTGAGTCTATCATTGTGAGGATCAGGAACGGACCGCGCAGCAACAATAGCACCGGCTAAAGCCCGTTTTACTTCGTCCATTGCTGGTACAGACAGGCGTTTGCACACTAACGTATAGCGTTTACTCACTTAAGCAGAAAACGTGCTACAGATGATGTTTAGCTCGAAGTAAATCGACGCAGACGGCAGATGATATGGTTACTGGCAATGCAGTAAATCGACAATTGCCACTACCGCGATAGACAGTCAGCGCGTATCCTTTTGGGGGTCCATGCATTGCAGTGCTAGCTTCCGTATATACCATATAATACATATAAATCAAGACTAGTAATCATACAAATAATAGCACAAGAATAAAGCGAACAAACGCAACATGGCGAAATGCACGGTCGCCAACGGCGGCCCTCATGACAGCTAGCAGCGTGAGCAACAACGATTACCGCAGCCTGCTGATTATTGCGTGGGCTCATTGACGTGCTCCCACGTCCGCATCAAGCCTCGGAATCGCTCAGATCGACTTCGCCAGTTTCCGAGTAATAGAACTGCCAGTTACTGCTGCGAGAATAGGCGTCTTCGTGAGAAAACAACGAACAATAGAACCATGATTTTTTCAGTTGGCACAGAAAAAAAATCACCAAACTATTCAACTTAAAATGGAAATGCATTGCTCATTATAGAAACGTCTGCTTTTTCATCATCGAACTTCGCCTATCCCGAACTTCTTTTTTGTAATCACCAATATTCGAACCCAATCGACTAGATGAATCAGTGGCCCGTTCTGTAGCGTTGCCGCCTCTATAGCCCCCAAAAAAACATACCTCATGAAGTAAGTATTCTATTGAGAAAGCTCTACTGAAAAAAAATTTGTCCCCTAAGACATCTTTGAAGTAGAAACTGGTGACAATATATTTCATAATACGTTCCATTTAACTTAGTATCTTAATAACGATAACAATAGTAATGTTTAACATAAACAAAAAACAGGTGCTGAGTTCGGGAAATTTAGAGAGAATTTTTGGAAATAGGCAAACTATTCATATCACAGTGTTAATATCGGGCGTCCAAGAGCGACATTTTTACCCGACTACACCGATAAGTTTCGAAGTTCCTGTCATGGAGTCATGTTGTTCTCGCCTCACACAGATATCGCAAAGCGAACTTCGCCACTGTACGTACAAAACGTATAAAAAAAAACCTGCCGATCAGATGAATATACCTCTCGAATAACGATTCTTGCTATAAATGCTAATCAGAGAACAGAGTGCATGTCGGTGACCTGAAGCATCGGGCGGCAATGGTCCTTAATGGTAGAACACGATAGTGGAACATAGAGTAGAACAGCCAAAGACATATATTACAGGGGGAAAATTTATAATGTGCACAACTGCACATATCGAAATAGGGAAACGATTGAGCCAGTCATTTACTTTACACTGATTTACATTTAAGAGACCTTAGGTTTTGAAGTACAGAATGGGTAATATTGAAGTGAAATCCGATTATCGTAAAGCCGTGGCGTTGACAAGCCTGCAGTGTTATGACGTCAATGAATCGCTAACGGACTTTACTGACATAGCTTCCCTAGCAATGTGTCTACTCCCAGCGAAAATCCAAATACGCGTACTGGATACTGGTCTGTTGCCCTTCGGTAGAGCACAAGGGATCGTGTTATAAAAAAAAAAAACAGTTGTGAATTAATGTGCGTAATTTACAGACCCGTCTCGTGGGAATGCAGGAACAGGAGCTTACAGCATCGGCACATTTTGGACGACAGTCTTCGAGGCAGCGACTTCGGGGTGAATCTTCGTCAAGACACCGTGAGTTAAAGCAGCGGAGCTTGCTGGCTCCATTTCCCCCCATCGCCTTTATTCAACCTCCCTAGCGACAATTTGCAGGAGGAGAATCCTAGCCGAACGCAGCCCGTGTTGGCCGGCTCCACATCCGAGTTTATACCAATCGGCGGCGGTACGCAGGCCCACCGTCGGCTGTCGATCCGATTCCGTAGGCACTTTTGTGGAAACCATAATCAATACTTGAGGCCATCCTTCAGCAGCGCCTCGTGCACTTCTTAGCTCTTTGATATATGTAACACTTTAGCTAGCTCGAACTGCGAGACACAAGACCAATCTTCATATTCCGTATATATAAAATCCTCTCCAACAAAATTGATCATCGACTGTCTTCCAGGACGCAGCTGCTAACACACAAGTGTTGACGCACCGATAGTTAGCTTAAATTGAAACCTTTACAGTCAAATAGACAAAATGTTTTTTCGATCCTTTCTTGCACACTAGACTAAGCAACTGATTAAAAAACAACTTCGATCAAAACATGTGGACCTGTGTTCCTGCGCAGAGTAGAGCGGGTGTCTCGCTTAGCGCTCGCCTAGCAGTCGCGCGATCGTGAACCGACTATCGGCCCCGTCTAACTCTGCGGTTGGTACCATACAATTGGTAGGAAGGTGCTGCAATGGCATAGGAGCAACTGACTGCCATTAGACTGACATCACGGAGGCGCGATTCGAATGTTTGCTGCCGATATTCAGCCTTAGTCGGTCAGACATTGACTGCTATCCGACCTGCTATCGAATTGTAGGCGCTCGACTCCGTCGACTTGGCCGGTCAATGGTAGCTGGCGAAGGCAGCGACCGGTACGTTATGCCATCTGTAGCAGGGCAGATCATACGGAGATAACACTACAGCGGATGCTGCAAGAAATTGACTGGCCTCTGCAGACTGGCGCGTCCGTTGGCTGGGCGTAGGTCTTCATAAAGACGGTCTCGTCGTGACAGTGCCGTCTGCAGTCTCCTCGCCAACGCGACGCTTTTTGTTGTTATTATTGCTGCTACTGCTGCTGCTGCTGCTGCTGCCAGTACTTCTATTGGCAACAAAAAGGCAAATAAAACCAGCTCCAACAATAGCCGAACGGCTAAACATCACACCTGCTAATGTTTACTAAACAACAAGTCAGATGCTGTTCGTAGTAAAACAGGCTTGTTCCGTCTTAAATAGTAAAAGCGTCTATCAGGACGCCTCGCAGTAAGTAATATTACAGAACCAGTATCAAAGGGAAGCTAATAAATATAGGGCAGTTAGCAGAAGACTGTAACAGGACAGCCGGCAACCGGCGACCGATCAAGTAGCTCCCTTCTTAGTTGTTCGGCCTGATCCAGGGCAACGGCAGAAAGATGTGAACGGCTTCAAAAACAGTGATGATCCTAACAACTTTTGCTGTTCCATTATATAATAACCTAGCAACAATAACGAATGGTAAAAAGAACGGTTATACAAGTCCCAACGTCAGTAATGTCATAAAATCGCGTTTTGTGAATCGATCTGCCCGTTCAAGGTAACATGTTATTTTAAATGGGTCATTTGTCAGGTCAAGTGGCCACCAGCTTGGCCACGTTGACAGCTCATCTTCTATGGAAACAATCATTCGATAAGGACTGCGGTCAGGACTCAAGACACCGCTTGAGTGGGGTGCCCAAAACATACTTCCTCCTCTTATCACGTTTTCACGTTTGTTCGAAGGCTGCTCCGGGAAATATATATATACATATATATCTATACCGAGTGCAAAAGTCAGGTATGAATCGTTGGTACAGCCCTATAGCACCTGAACGGTCAAGCGGCAATTGGGTATTTCCGTCACGAAAACAAATGCTATTCTTCCCAATGAATGCCGTAGTTTTAACTGGCAAAGATACATTGAAACACACATGTGCATCTCAATCATCATTACTGTGAACATACAATGGCATTTATTAATCCTTAATCACCTCTAATATATGATCGTGCTGTATATGCTGCTATCCACTGGAATAGAACGAGAATCCATGATGTGTAGTATATTGTATTAAGTAAATGTAAAGATAGTCAGGTTATTTTGTTTGGATTTAGCGCCCAAAAATTGTTCTCATTATACTGCTGTATGGGAGCAACCATTCTGTAGAAATTAGATATAAATATTACTCAAGTAAGACCATATCTGCTGTTGATACTCAGCAATAAAAATTTTTCTACACAATAAAATAGGCTTGCAACCCTTGAATTCGATCATTTCATTTGTGGAACACAGACGATATCATAGACGGGCTAAAAACTGAACTTTATAGTAAGTAACTTGTAAACTAGGAGTAGCAGTTACTTCAGCAATGCATAAGGAGGGTCAGTGAACCAGTTCGTAAGCTCAATCTCATAACTTTGCAGATAAATATGTAAAAATTATCACTTTCTAATTAGTATAAACGCTGGAATTTTCTATGGAGTTTATTACCATTAACATGTATGTATGTTTTATGATAAATATATATTGTAAAGAGCCTACGTGAAAATCTATACCAATAAAGTAAATAGATGAAATTAAGTCGAGTTTAGTTGGTCGTTGTCAATTTCTCGAGAGAATAAAAATGTCGTATAACAGTAGGCGCAAACAACCTATTCGGTGTTAGATATGCTGCTATTCAACTTCCTAAACTTCTCGACAGTAACATCCAAGGGGGGGCTTCCTGCAATGCTTAATCAGGTTCGAGATCCTCTCGCCCAGCACCATGAACTGTAACGGCTCTATCTGTCCTGCGTTATGCTAGATAGTTCAATTTTCAACCGTAAGGATAGGTTTTTGAAACGAACCTAAAATTTTTATCCATTTGCAGCATTGCGTCTCGCCGGCCTGAAGCAATCCATTGCGTGTCAGGACGACTTGAACGATACCGACTCCTGGACCTGACGACACCCCATCGAATCACTAGTTCAGTGAAACCGTCCAACCATCAGAGGCAATTACAGCAAATCATTTTTTCTGTGTTTCTTTATTTGTTCAAGCGTGAAATCGTGCTTTAAGTTATTATACTGCAGGCGATAGATAACCACATACACATATACAACCCAGACATTAGCTATAAGCATACGAAAAAAAAACGAATAATCCATCTACGTAATGGTGGACCCATGAAAGAAAGTATGCGATCTATAGAAAAAAAAAAAAAAAAAAAAAAGAATTACCCTTTATAGTTAATTAGAATTATGTGTCTCGGTCGCTCTTTCCCGTTGTTTTTCCTTCACCAGATTTTCTGTTTCCTGTTGCTGTATTTCCCCACTCCACTTTGCCATTATCATATTGTTACTTCTTAGTAGATAACGACCTATACACGCCGCTATCTAGCCGCCGCCGTCGTCGTCGTCGGTCGGTCAGACCGATAGTCGAGTGGATAGAGACCGAAAAGAAAGGTAACGCATAGGTCCGTGATCACCCATTCGACACGCCTAGTGTACTGTACGGAGTTAATGTTCTAATCTGCCGCTAAAATGTAACGAACGTGCGTCAAGCGAGACCGGGCACGCGGTAAAATCAGACAACGAACGCGACAATGACGATGAAGAGGAGGATGCGTCGATTTCATGTCTAATCAGCGGCTCGTTCAGCCGGTATCAGTACATTTTTTTCATTGGACAAAACTCATCATGGGCATTTTCGGATCGGAATTTCGTAGCGGAAGGACAGGGAAACCGACGCATCGTATGGCAATATCTTGATATTCTGTTGTTTTTTTTTCTGGTTTCAACCTCGACTATTCCATCTGTGTGGGCAGGTCTTCGCAATTGCCTTTTCAATTTCTTGTCACAACTTGTCTTTACGAGGAATCAGCCGGGGTGGGTCTGCCTAGACTCATCTGGGGTTTCCCCAACAGACCTATGAGGCGGCGTTGTGATCATACAAGGTGCCCGTTTGTATCCATTAGCCTGAACTTTTTACTTTTTGTAGTCATAGTTTGTGTTATTGATATATATATCTATAGTAATCAGTTTGCTGGTTCTGAGATTTGAATCAGTGGTGGCCGTGTGGCTTTTCTTTCGTATACTAAAAACACGCACGTTTAGTCACGCAGCCTACGCCCCCCTCCTTCCCAGTTCAGTAACCCCTCGGGGTAACGTGGTATCAAGACGCGGGCGCTTGGACAAGTTCGCATTGGCAAAGTTAGATTTTATTTAATGTGGCCATTAAAATTATGAAAATAGAATCAGGTAGCCCACAGCCGATACATAGGCGGTTTCGGTAGCACTTACACTTATATGTATATAGCACATATTGTAGCACGGGTATATAATGACTACTACGATACAAACTCAGCAGAGCCACATAGATGATTATTTTCGGCCAGCATGCGGCGGAGGCACAGTCTATGAATGTTATGCATCACTTCAACATTGTTTCGCGTTGGTAGCTAAAGCTGGATTCGTTTTGCCGAGCAGGAAGTACGAACAATGTTTGGCCATGCTATATTAGCACGCATTTAGATTTCCTACATCAAACTGAAACAAACCACTCAAGTACTCTGTACGCACCGTCTCGTACAAAATATATGAAATATTGCCAGGGATACGCCGGCTTTTTAGACTCAATTCTTCCCACTCGATCATCGTCTGAATACATCTCAATTTTTTAATGCCTAGATTAATGGTATGCTTTTGTAAACCTTCGTTTCTAAGTGACCGCATCACACACTGGCCCAGTGAGTACCCGCCGGCTACCCTAGACATGTCGTGCTAACGAATGTCACGATTATTTAAAGATCGACCCCTATGCACGTACGCACGCACCCAAACAGACAACGTGCTTTTCCTGCTCTTCCATTCGCAGGGGTCTATCAGCGTATACCCACAGGATAGCTGTTACTCCAACTCGTCATGTCCTGGACGCCGTTTTTAAAATCGTTATTCCTTATGGCACGACTGTGGGCAGGTGTAACGTATGAATCGACTCCGACTGTATATTTTACGTACAACATACAGAAAAGTTATCTAAATAGCCCAAAAAAAATAGAAAAGAAAACGTTTATCTAGTTTAAGAGATTATATATGACCATCGAGCACGCGTAGCTCTAAAGCATATTTTCGTTTAAAAAATATGACGAAATGTTCGCTTTAGCCAACAGACCTTACCACTGAAACCGCAAGTTCCCACAGCTATAATGCATTCAAACTAACTACCATACATATATGTTAGTATGCGACAAAACAGGGCAAGTAGCAATAGAAACACTAATGGCGGCTGTATCTGCAGCTATGCTTACCATTTATTTCCCCGGAAATGTACAAATGAGAGGCCGATAAGCAAAGAGATAGACAGATACGGACAGATTAAAAATGGTTTGCTTCCGCCGTTTCTTCTACACATACAGGATTTTGATTATAATCATCATTTTCATTAGCATGACGGTAACCAAAATCATTATCATCAGGTCCCTTGCCGTATTTAGAAGTAGGGGTAGTGGTTGCGGTCGTAATTTTCGTCCAGATTTAGTTTCCATCATTTCATCCAGTCAACCAGTTCCTATGTGAATATGTGCGCACGTACATATACGTGCACAACCACCGTGCATTGTTCATTCATGCGCGCTGCTGCTGTGTTTGCTGTAACCGCGTCGTTGTTATTGTTGGTGTCGTTGCTTCTGTTCGTAATATCCGCTCGTTCATTTACGGCGCGTTGTTGTCATCGTTGCATAGCCGAATGCGCGGACAGGTAAATGGACGGGTCTTAGCAGCGGAGAGGACACGGTAAAAGAACTCCCACACACGTGAGATATTGCCGTTTATTTACTACAATCACAAGTACAGATAGCCGTTACTGCTATCGTCGGCTGTTGATCCGACGTCAATTGAGGTCGTCGTCAAGTAGGAGATCACGCCTGCGCCGTGATCGTGTTTGCGGTAGAGCTGATGTATCACCAGATGTGTGATGGCGCTGTCTGTAAAAGGAAACTCCCACAAATATAGCGGGCCTTAATCGGCTAGAAGCGATGTCGTCATTGCTGTTGTTTTGTCGCCGTCGGCGCTACTTGTCGCGTGTTGGCTACCGCCATTAATGCAGTACATACATACAAGGATCCACATAGAGGAACGGACACTAGCTACAGCAGTAATAGTGGCAAGACACGTAAAGAGGGGACTTTTTTTCTCTGTTATAGAGCCTTACAGTTATGCGTTTTTACATAGCTGCATTAGCGTATAATGCCATCGATATATATAGATCGCCAATATCGTAGCACTTTTACCATGAGCTCGCACCATGACCGTGGTTGAGTCCGAACGATCACTGCGGTATCATGAAGCGGTGAATCAGCTTAGTGTCAACCAAAATTATCGAGGAACGGCGTCTGTCGCTGTTGTTGATCAGTCAATCCGACTGATTTGAAGGGCTTCTTTGCAGTTCGTGGAGGTCGGTTGATCCCGCGTCAGGATAATAATATTCCGACATAACGCGTAAAATCCTTAAAATTTTTAACGTTCTTTTTGCCCAGCTTGAAGGAGAACAAGAGAAGCGATAAAGCTGGAAAAAAGTTTTTTTTGCTGGCTATTTACAGTATTAGCGGGTATCGTAGCGGGAGTCGCAAATCGATATTAGCCTATCGTACATTTACCACACCTAAGACAGCGTAAACTTTTTTGTAGTCGACTGCTTAAATTTCTGTGACGAAATTGGCGCGCTAATCTATTAAATGGCACATTTTTTACTTGGTCTAGATAAGATACAGATATATAGTTTTTTTTCATTGAAATTTACGTTCAGTGATTTGTTAGAAGTAGCCCGTCTATAAAGGTAAAGCGTGTACGATCTGCTGCGATCCGGATTGGCAAACTTTATTTGCTCAGATGGACTGCGAACGGACAACCAGCACTGATGTGGGTGTTATAAAGTGTGACAATATATATTCAGACCTTATTTATCTCGAATCTCGGTTCCGAAGCAAACGAGCGGACACTGACACACTATTGCTTTTTAACGAACCAGTAGATATTTAAAGACGTATACGGTTACCTGACGTAGCTTTGTGAGAGAGATTTGTTCGTGTAGCTTACTACGAAACACTACAAAATGCCGCAGAGAACAATAAAAACAAGAACGCTATGCTGTATACTTAACCCCTAAATTGACCTGAACAACTCGGAACGAAAGATGAAGGTTGATATTGTTATCGAACGTATGCGACGCCTGCTTGATCGTCCGTGTCCGTAGTATCTGAAACCGCGGTCTCCCTATAGCCACGATGGAGGTACCACCCACAAAGCAGTCACCCATCCGAAACAGCAGACGCGAATAGCGAATAGAGCATTCTATTATAGTCACCCATCCCTGTGGCGTGTCGAAAAGCCCCAGCCCGACCATGGTGGCGCCACCTGTCGGCAGTCGGGCTAGCTATGTATAAGGTAGTGGCGCGCAGATATAAATACTACACGAAGAAGTATTAAATAGTGCTTTCCACTCTGATATACACCTGCCACAATCTTTTTCAATATATTATGTTTTCGTAATAATAATAAAAATTTCAAAACTGAGCAAGTTGTCATCGTAGATGATAACATTCTAGTATTACATACACATATTTGATAATTGCCATACTTTTACTTCATTAAGGAAGTTTTTTCTTGTGAGATAAGGTATAAAAATGTGGAAGCAAAGCGATTTAGTTTGTCCTTACTCGTTTCTTTTCTCTTTCCTACAGTTTGAATCCCTTTTAGCTGCATCACATTCAGCGCTTACTAACTTTGACTATGGTAAGTTTTACAAAAAAAAAAAAAAGATTAACTAAAGTTAATGACTTCACTACACAGATAAGTAATAAGAGCTTCGAAATTGGTTACAACACTAACCTGGAAGTGTAGGATAATGGTCCAGATGAGTCCGAGGGTGAGCTTGGGGTTGCCGTCGACGATGTCTTCCGGACGAATGTTTACTGTTTTCACCTAGGGACGTCGTCTATCATGTTATTATTATACCTATGTTTTATTTGGGCAGTTACGTTTATTTAAAGCTTTGGCAAAAGCTACAATGATTTCTTTAAAATAATAATAATCAGTAGAAATAAACAGCTTATTTCGAACGTAACCAGCAACAGCAGCACTAGTACAAGCTAAACAGGTAGTCCAATTCTTGCCACATAAGAAAATGAGAAAAGTTACAGGGGTACTTACATTCTTCGATCGGAGGAAGTTGAGCACCGTCTCGACGTTCTGCAGCTGGTGGAATCGCATCCGGCCTTTTTCGCGCTGGAGGTACTCCCCAGAAAGAACTTCCAGCAGCGAAAGAAGGCTGTGGCCATCTTTCAAATCTTCGAAGAGGTCGTCCACTCGACGACTTGCCTGTGGTCAAGTTACGATTAGAACGAGTTCGTGCATTTACTTCCTATCGTCACCAAACCGTGCTCATGAGTACAATAATTCGTATGCATATATTTTGTATACCATGGATTAGATGCGCTGCGACGAGACATTTGTATATGTTACTCATTACTATTAGTTACTGATATCAGTCAGCAAGCAGTTTAGGCTATACACTGTTCGACATCTCTACAGATACAAGAAATGATCGATTTGAAGCAGTAAATATCTTTCTACAATGCATTCAAATGGTTTATCTTTATATTTGACTATGGGGTTGACGAGAATATATGGTGTTTGTCTGGATTTGTTACACAATACCTTGGTGCAAGTTTTTTTGGCGTTAGCGCGATAAAATAGTGGCTCTGTGGGTATCAGTACCAGCGATTATGTTCATTTGTGCTTTGTTTCTTTCCTTTATTATATTTAAGTGTGTTGATTGCAAATATCGGGCAATGGTGCTGGTCGTGTTTAGGGTTAGGTCGATAATCGATACACAGGTCATATTCAGGTAGCGCTTGGTAACGAATGCGGTGGACCTCAACTACCTTACGCGGTGGCTCTACGTGCTCTCGACGAGTATCACTGACATGGTCTCTAGCACAAGTAGCCAAATCAGTACGAGCCGAATACATATACGGGCACACTGTCCTTGCTGCGGGGAGTAGCGTGACCTGCAGTTACTCCTCCTTTTCAACTTGAAAAAGCAGGCGTTTGGTCTCTAGCAGAAAACAAGTGCGTGGCGAGCATCTTGGACGTGATGGCTCCAATGCTACCATCGTGCCTAGCAGCAGCTGCAAATTAACGGATGGATCAGCAGATCATTGCGTAAAGATACTCAGGCGAGGCGTTGCTAATCGATGCTAGCGATCAGCTATGAGGTGGGCGTGTCGACGCTGTAGCCGAGCTCGAGGGTGGTGAGACCCAGACACAACTGGCCGGGATATGGCTCAGCTTGTCTAGCTTCCAGTTCGCCCACCTCAGCATAGAGGTGCATTTAGGCCGAAGAAGTGGAATAGGTGATGATGCTCTTACTGGTGTTCGTGGTGCAATAACCCTCCTAAAAACTTACGAAACTTTCATCCTTTCGACGCCGACTCTGGGCAGCGGCGTAAGCAGGTGACCATTTAAAGTTGGTTGGTTCGTTTTAGTTTGAGGCCAGGCGCGCCGACGAATGAACCAGCAAAACATTACCACACGAATTTGAGAGACCACGAAACGAAACGATAGAAAATAGCAGGAGCGAATTGTTAAGGGAAGAATGACGAAACGAAGTTGATTGTTTGGGTTGAGTCGAGCATAATTAACCCGCAGGACAACAGTGGTACAATCAGTAAGAAAACGTGATCAGATGAAATCGCATGGTTGGTTTGTCCGGCATCACCTCGAAGTCTCTTCGTGTCCTTCTCCACCTGCTTTGCCTTCAGCACCTTCAGTCCTAAGCATTCAATTGTACCTCTTGTCTACTAATAATAATGTGAATGTGTTGTAAAACTGACGCCCGAGTGTGCGACACGGAGTGAGCACGGATGTCGGACAGTATTACATACTCTAGCACTGATCACGTCGTTAGTACATTTTGCCGATCTGCACCTGATTGATACCTAATAATGAAGATATGAGCGGACTAGAAATACACATGAAAACTCTATGTTTTCTATCCAATGTGTTTGCATGTACAGTTATGGTAAATCGAATATTCCTATAAGTACGCGCACATCGTACGGTTCATACAAAAAGAAAAACATGAACTAGGAAAGCTGAACCAAGTCAAGTAGGAGCAAAAAAGGATGAACCAAGATGCTTAAGCCTTTGGAAATTAACAATGTATTTGCTCTCTAAATGATTTAACCAATGCAAGGAAGATCACATACACGTTCTAAAAAAGAAGCAAATTAAAGATTCAACATTAAGGATAGGCGCCCCATCTGGGTACCAATGAACTATGTTTACTAGACAACTGAATAATGGGAATAAATCAGGAGGGATTTCCAACAACAGCTTGGAAAAGGACTAAGATCCAAATCCAACGAAAGGTAACATCATCCTCTAACGTTTCTCTCCGACCTTATGATAAGTTGTGCCACTCCGCGCCTAGGAAACGAGAAGCAATCGAGAACAATGAAGTAATGACTAGTTGCAGTTTGTTTGAGGTATGGAGATTTGACTGAACAGAAAACAATGAGATAAAATTTTAGGTTAGATTAGAAGTAAAGCTGCTGTTTCCTCAAGCGCGTAGGCGTTAACCCTTAGACTGGATGTTATCCTTGCCTATTAGCGGAACAGTATTAACCAACTTACGGTGGGTGAACAGCAAACATCGCTACACACGTGAAGACAAGTGTACGCCTGAGTATCGAAGATCGTAGGCAGATGACGCGACCATGGATGATCCAAGAAGAACCAATGCAAACGTGGAGCGAATCCAAGGAGACAGATAGAAAAAGATTATAAGGCGAGACAACGATCGCTTAAGAATGGATCAATTCGTTCTGGTTTCTATAGTTCGGTGGCTGAATAGGTCAGACATCGTGTCTGTTTCTGACTAATCAATGAAGGAAGCTTACGAAAGCTTCGTTGGAATTATTAAAGGAAGATGTGCTTTTGTGCTGGCTTTAGGGAAAAAAGTCAGGCTGAAAGATGTAAAACGACGATCCTGCTAATCACATCACAGATTGCCTAATACATCAAAATGGATGCCTAAACGCGATTAATATTTAATAGGACATTCTGTTTAAGAGGCAGCCAAATATCTTCAAGTGATTAGAACGTCAAATATGAGGAATGAGCGGCCATATTCTGGTTGGATAAAAAAGACATTTTTGTATTTATCTGATAGACAAGTGACAGATAGGCTTGTTTCAAACGGCTCAAGGAGACTCGAACTTAACTGTCTAGTCAGGCTGTCCATGTCCGGACAGCCTGACTAGACAGTTAAGTCTTGGTGCATGCTTAAAAATTATAACTTTTCATTCTTTTAGCCCAAGTTGTATCAATTTATGGGTGAATTCAAGAAGATGGTGAGCACTCTGCTGAGTTTGCGCAGTGGAGGTAAGAAGCGCTTATCTTCTGAATATTGTTAGAAGGATTTTGGAAAGCTGACGGCCGCTGTTATTTATTGATCAGTACTACGTACCATCGAAAATCACTACAAAAACAACTCGTTGACAAGGAACTTTCTGTGCATCTACATAACGAGGCTAACCTTGTCAAATAACAAAAAAAAAATTCTAATAAACAATGTAAGAGTTGCCTTTCCAACAAATTTAGAAACAAAGATTCGGCTATGAATTTTGTTTCATACCTAAAATATTGCGTTAAGTAGAAACGGGAAAATCTGCAAGATAAATCGTGAGCGGATCATTAGCCAACGGGAAAAATCGATGACCAATGCTTAATTATGATCGTCAAAACCTACCTGTAGTGCCACCTTTAGATGCTGCTTGCGTAGAATAGAGTGAGTATAGGTTAACAAGCGTCAGTATTAGTCATTTTTATAAAATAATAATTGTGCGAGTAATATTAACAACAAAGATAAGAGTTTGACGAATCTCTATCAGCGTGTTATTTTGCATTGTATCAAAATCAAGTGATGCATTATATGGGTAATAAATAAACTAATATTAAGACAAAGTGCAGTGAGTTTAGTCGTGTTTGAAAAAATGCCTTTAGTAGACAGGTAGACGAAGACACTGCGACGTAAGCGGCCGTTGCCGTTAGCGATCTTGGTGTTCGGCATCATATTTGAAATTTTTTTCTTCTAATGTTTCTTCAACGCTCAGTAAAATGTAGCCTACGCCCTTAGTCAATCTTCGCTAGATTTACATTGGTAGCACCTTCGCCCAACTTCTAAAAAACTCGGAATGGAATATTGCCATGTTGTTTGCCGAAGCACTTTTCCTCGGAACAGAAGGGTTTCACAGTTGAGGTCGAACGAGAACGACGCTCAAGAAACGTAAACAGCATGGCCAGTTATTGTCAACTAACTCTCATTACACCTGTTCAGTGCTCTAAAACTGTAACCGGATGTCCTGTCGCGTGACTGCGTTTAATACAAAGACCGCCACAAACATCCGATCAACAACACTATAGCAACTGTCACGTAATGCCACCATAGTTACTGCTGGGTTTTGACGTTATCAATTATACCTGTTGCTCATCTTGTGTTCGAAGTCAACGCTCCGCTCGGAATCTTTTTTAGGCTTTATATGTGAGTAAATCTTAAGAAGGCTGCTTGACTGCCCGAATGGAAATTAGTCTGAGATAAGACGTTCCTATCGAAAACAAGAGACACGATACGAAGATTCAGGGTGTTTGATAACGAGTTTTAGAAGCACTATTAATTAAAGTAATGATAGCAAAGTAAAGGACTGGGTGAGCGAAGCTAAGAAACTTGCAGCTGTTAAGCTCACCGTGGGTCTCATGTATAGGATAATAAATGATGTTGTTTTGTAGTGAAAGTTTTCACATTGTAAATGTACACTGTCCACTTATACTGTAGCACAAACTACAAGGAGGTCATTTAGTGGAACTGAACGTTCGAAATGCTACATTTGGCCAAGCGATTCCTGAGACGCTAGCGGCATATCAATGTAGATGTTTCGTTGCTGATTTCAGTGATTAAATTTCGGTATCTCCTGTAGGCCGCTGAAGAAGAAGAAGAAGCGAGCAATTATAAATATTGTTTTTGGTTCTTAATTGGCGAAAATAGCCAATTGTTCATAGAATTTGATCGGATCGCTTAAAGAAGCTATTTGTTATTAACATGCGTTTACAGTAGGGTTTCTTTGACAAATATCAAACCCGCACTCATCAAAGGTGAATCTTATTAAAATGTTTACAATTGCGTCATATCCGCCAGAAAGACTTGGGTAGGCGGAAGCTTTCATAGGAGGCGGTCGCGAACAGCTACGAATGCCCCTTAAAAACGACGTTCTCCGTGACTTGGATTTCCATATCAATAATGAAATTGTATGTACAGAAACAGAGCCGATTTGAGCCATAAACGAACGCTGTGAACAATTGATTTAGAGCTTATCCAACTCAAGAGAGGATAACTTCCAGTATTTGTTTAAATGAAATCTAGTGCACGGGAAATACGTTAAACTGGGGCAAACAAGTCGATTTTGCAGCAGGGGACATTTAGCAAAGCCTCGAACCGGTTCTTAGGGATGAACTAATCTGGTAATCGACAATAATGCTTAGAAACAGAACGGGTCCTACAAAACTGAACAAAAAAAGAAGTACTAAAGCTATTCTGTCAAATTGAAATAGTTACGTGACCATCAAGATTTTGATTTGATCAAGATTGAGGTCTATGATAATTTTCACTCTGTTAAAAACTTTAACTGTTCCACTGCGAGGCGTCCCAGTACTCCCTTACCACTGAAACCGCAAATAAAGTTTCGTCTTCCTAGCGGTTTTAATCAAGCTGTTTCCGTAAAAGACAATAAGCTTAAATCAAGAATCACGCTGGCTTTTATAGTTACTATAGTTATAGGAGGGGGGCAAGAGGCGTCGCCAGGTGCGATGTGTAATCTAAGGTGAAACGAGGTGAACGTTCGGGAACAATACGTATAATATTCGGCGTAAGGACTAACCCGATGTCGGCCACGACAAAAATTGACAGATCAAGCAGCGCGCGCTGACACGCCACATCGGCCACCATCACAACGATAGCGCCATCAATAGCAAGTGCACTATGTATAGACAGATGGACATTGGAATATCATGGCAGGCTTCATTTCCCCATTCGTGACTGAAGTAGCAAGTGAATAGCTCTCATCAACAGTACGAAGTGCTGCTAGTGAGAACGACTACTAAAGCTGCATTGCCGAGTACTACGAACTGACCCGGATACAAAGTTCCTTCCGGCTGTTTCCAGTCGTGTATATCATCTCCTAGCTTTGACTCGTCAATTGTACGACGTCTTCAATGCTGTTACGACGCGTTCCGGCCACCTAGCCTTTCGACGATTTGCCAATTGTGCAGTGGTCGTCACCACAACAGTGGAGAACAAGCGTTCCTGACTTACTAGCCAGCAGACGCGCAGTCCCATTGCAAGTGGCGGGCCAAAGTGAAAGATACCATATTATGCTGTCACCTTGAAGAGTGCGTGCTTCGTGCGACAACGAACACATTGCGGATGTCGTCACATACAGCATAGGGCAAATAATGGTTGTTTCAAACACTACCGCCCCCTGCCTTATAAGGCCGTCACTCTTTTTTCCAGAAGAAGTACGACAACATCATTGGCAGCAAAAACAGGCATGAATAGAACATCTATGTACACACCTGTGCCGGCAAATGGGGCATATAACATAACATAGCATCATTTAAATGGGGCAGGGGGGTTTGATATTCCTCTTTTGGCTTCAGCACCGTTTATAATATGACAGTTAGTTTAGTATCATTACGATTATTGTTTTGGCATATATGACAGGTGATTGTCTACCTAACCATATCTTAATCACTTGAAATTTCTGATATTTACTTTTTATGTCGCGCCGAAATTCTAAAAATGCTCTGAAGCCCATTTAGGAATCGGGTCAAAATGTAGAATTCTTTGCTCTTGGAAATATATTGTTTCATGCTTGACTACATAGAACACATGATTCAAAGCGACTACATCTTGGAGAGCTGCAACACGTGTTGCGAACAGGGCATGGCACACATATATGTACAAACGAATTTTTCTATTTAATTAGATAATACTGAGAGATACGCCACCATCGAAACGTTACAGCTTCACCATTGTCGTCGTCTAAACGATTGCGTTATTTAATGATACATTTCAAATCATTACCCTACATTTCCTATAATAGCTCCCGGTAGCAGTAAATAGTTATTATAAGTGAACAGTAGCAGGAAAATGAATACCGGTAGACATTCGCAAGTAATTAAATCTACTACTAGTGTGAACCGGCTGTCTGGCTGGCTAGACATGTAAATGTACCTTCCGTACTAAACCTGTTTCTGCTACGTCCTACGGTCGCGGAGCTCAACTAGATTCTGTGTTTTCGATTTCATAGCCAGAAGGCAATTGCTGATGCTCTCAAAGTGTATTTGATAACTGAATGGATTTTCTGTTGTCGGCCAAAAAGGCAAGCACACATTACGACGACGTTCTGTCCTCCTTTGGCGTCGATAAAAATGTGATATTCTTGTCCTAGAAAAGTGGAGAGCCATACTACGATGCGTGCGCCGACGTTCGTGTCGCGTAAAACAAAAATCTCGGATGATATCCGACAAAAATATTGGCCTAAGCCAACTAGCCAAATATCAGCAGCGGCTTAATTGCCCTTGTTATGTATCAACAGTCTCCCTCTTCTTAATTATTCTGTGCTTGAATGTCAATCTATACGCGGAAGCTTTAACAGGACAAACGAAATCCCCTTGCGATGAACAAGTTGCCACCCCGAGAAAAGCTTCCAGAGTCGAACGACTATATCATAAAGTTTATCTCTCAACATTTATTATCATGGACCATGAAAAATTCCTTTGGCTTCTTTGCCTTTGCTAATGTTTCTGTTAGGAAGTTTTCGGATGCAGGCGAGCAGTGAAAAAAGATCAGATCGGAACGATCATTCCCACTATTTTTAGCGACCGCAGAAGCAGGCATTTTTCGTACTTTGCGATCTCTACCTATTGGTAAGTCAGATCTCTTTGAGGAAATGCTTAATCGCAGCGATTATTACTTCACAGATACTAGTTAACGGATACAGATCCGAATTTCAATAGATTATCGCATACATGTGTTAAAGTTTGTGGTGTTTTTTGGTTTCAACAGCTCCCAACGTGATAGGTTTAATGAGAGCATTACGAAGCCGTAACTGGGCGTATAAAGTAATACGGCCTGGATAAACGTGCACGGAAAACTAAAAATGTAAGGATACGGACAATTCGTATTTAAAGGTTTAAAGGAGTTGTCCGCAAACGTGTCCACATCATGATGTACACCCTTCATTGATGCCACATGTTGTGATTGAGATGATGATCTCAGCATGGAAATTGTGGCGATCACGGGGTGCGAGAAATTGAATCTATGATGGGGTGGCGGATCTCTGCCAGCGCAGCGAGAACCTGCATAAACAACTGTTTATGCAGGCCAACTAATATCCGTACACTGGTGAAGTAATATAGAAACATGAACAAGTCATGTCCCAGGCAATGCCCGTGTTCTTGCTTCGTGTTTCTAGAAGGACCAACGAACTCGATGATGCAAGGTTGCGAATAAGGTTAACTGACTCATAGTTATATATGTTAAAGACCAAGTGTTATATTATAATAAATTTGAATGATCGCGTATTGTTGCTAGGCCGATCGATTAGGCCTATAGGTTTTGGCCGACTATAGAATTTAGTTGCTCAGTTGATGAAGATCACGGATATAGTATTTTAACCGAACTCTGCTCCACTTATCCTGTCATTGTGACTCAATTGGCTACTCTCAAGGATGAAAGGTACTGGAAGCTGTTCTAAGTGAGACCTTGTTAGTTTTCGCGATAATTAACTTTAAATTTTTTTTTCGAATGAAATCTTTTGTCAGAGTTCAACAGAGTAACATAAGCGCCGGCAATTATAATCGTTTTTACACAGCTTAAGCAATACGCAGTTTATTCTAGGGCAGTTGACAAGACAATACGACATTAGTCCCTGTTGGGTGCGTAAAAACCGCATATTTCGCTATAAATCATCTTGCATCCATGTACCATAAGAATCCGTTCAAAGACACTACGGATCCGTACTACTATCGCTCGCGTAAAAACAATTTCTCATTGGCTTTCGTCAAAACAACACATTTAACGTACGCGAAAAGGCGTCACTTAGGGGCAGCGGGACACGACCTGGTAGAGGCTACCAAAGCGTTTGCTAAATCGATGTTCCCTGTTTCAATATAAATGGAATGTTTGTATTTATATAGGCGCATATTATGTCAATGTAAAAAACCCAATCCCAGGTAATGCACATACCGGATCAAAAAACGATTCGTCATCCATCTGTGTTTTTGTGTAGGTTATAGCTGATCTGGCTAATGATATTTACCAATGTCGTCAAACCACTCAGTGCATACAAGTGTGAATATATAAATGTAATCTAAACGCCTCTGTAACTTGTCCACGCTGTGCTTCTATGTAAAATACTGTTTTCTTAAGTTTCTTTAGTCAAAAAATTTACATTGTAATTCAATCAATATTGAGACACAAACACTTCCTTGATTTTATAATATTTCATGCTTTTGCGTAACGCTCACCTTGGCAAGATGCTTGTTGACCCATTTCGTGAACGTCTTCTTCTGAATTGCATCTCTTTCATCTGAAAATCGGCAAACGTATTTATTGTTAGAGATCCGTAATCGTTAAATTCGAGATTAGACCGACCGAATGATCGCACAGTTTTAAAAAAAAACAGTCGTTTTTTCTGTCCCTGTTTGGCCCGTGCTACATCGGACTGCTTGATAAATCAACTCGGATAGACGTAATGTAACTCATCTCGGACACAGACATCGCTTTACGTTACAGTGAAGCCTATCAAATACATCGGCTAATCACAACTCACAGATGCGCTTCGAAAACGTTTGGATTTTTACAATATTCGGTTTATCCTCCCAGACCTGCTCACTGTAAATAACACTTATGTTCGCATTAACCCCGAACAAACAAATACCGCTAAAAAAATACAAGCGTTTCCCTATGTAACGAACATCATTCTAAGAAATCATGTTTCGTTATCAATGAGCACAGAAAGTGGTGACGAACCCGTAATCCCGCGTTCCTGCGTGACGAAGGGCCCTTTATCGACCGAACCCAGACGTAGATTTAAGACAGATTCAACGAGCTCACTTGAAGTTAACAGTCCACTTGTTGAGGCCACTTCAGGCGATTTAAGTTTACTGTCACCAATCGATTCTCGCGCCAATAAAGGGGCATCCTGTGGTTTTAGTTTCACACCACCTTCAGAAGAACCGTGCTCAAAACACTCCTGGCATGGTTGTTCTTGGATCTGCTGTTGCGCGCCATTTGCCTCTATTTGAGTACTAGCTGAAGTGTCTTGTTTTTTCAATTTGATTTTTCTTTTTAACACAAGCGTCCATCCACAGTATCCGCTAGTTTTACTGCCGTCATCCAATGCGTGTTTACCATTCTTAACATTAGCAGACATCTGTTTCGGCGCAGGATTTTCTCGCATTCGGCGCTTTTTCGACCTGCTAACTCTTTTAGCCGGTAGAAAGACATTAGCAGGCGGCTGCACCTCGATTCCGCAGCGTACACTATTATCTCCTACTGAATTGGCCGCCGCCTGCTGTTGCAGCAGTGCGTCTACTGTTCTTGCAGTGCTAATCATAATTCGATCGCCTACACGGGCGGATAGATCTTGGCCAGCGAGTTCGCGTCTACGATGACGCTGGCAACATAGTTTCCAGAGAATTAAAAGCAACAGGTTACACAAACACAACACGATCAGCTTTGTCAACAATAGATCTATCCGAAACGGACATAGGCTATCCAGACTGGGATCGTCCGGGGGACGGCGCGGCGCGAAGATCATCTTTTCTATACCATCAACCTTCATGTTTTCGTTATGTCCGTTCCTCAAAAACGTAAATCCTGTAAGTGCATAGCGCACCAGGTGGTTGTTCCAGAATGGCATCGGCTAATCACTTACAGTATTACGCATTTCCCAATAACAGCTGCGATGACGCCGCACCCTTACACCTTATTCAGCGTTCGAGCGTTTGCACTAACAAACACACACGCATAGCTCAACTTGTAAGTTAGACAGCTTTCCTAACTTAGCAATAATTCTATCTCTCCATTAACGCATCGAACGTTGCAACATAAACACAAGTTCCAACTAGATTAGATCAAGTTTTTGCCTGTTCATCACAACCTAGGTTAACATTGAACCTTTCTAGCCGACAAGACGGTCGTCCACTACGATTATCTTTGTCCTGCTACTCATTAAGAAACGATCCACGTGCGTCAGCGTTCGTCGGACTTGAATCTATCTACGGAGTATGGTTTTCCTTCGTTCACTAGTTTTATTGGCACGAAGAAAGCTCGCAGTAAGTAGCCAGGTGTAAAGGCTATGCAGGTAGCGATCCAATAAAAACGGCAGCGATCGACGACAGCGCAACTATATCACAGAGTATTTACGTCGACCCAGTCAAGACGTTATTAAGCTCTACTGAGCACTACTGCCACGATATTCCATAGCGGGCGGTCCATATCGGCAGCAGGAAAAATCGACAAAACAGGGTTGCAGCAGTACCAGTTGGAGGAAACAAGAGGAGATGGAGAGCAATACGTAGCAGCTAAGGTTGGCTAGTGAACTTGATAAGATTCCCCTCTAGGTTTCCGTTACTCCGAGCAATGGCTGTTGGCCATAAGCGCAGAAATTGGTGAAACAGGCGACGGTGATCACAGGCAATGGCGATATTTGTCCGGCACCGGAAGACATAGTGGCTATAACGTATTTCTTGCCGTGTATAGCAGTTACCGTCTCCAGGTGTCGAATCATTAGCTGGCCGACCGCCTAACAGCGACGTCAATACTCAGTTGACACTTGACAGCTAAATGGTAAGCGTGCGATGTTTGCGTTCGTTACTGCTGCTGCCGTCGATTTCAGTGAATGGTAATAGTTTTTTTTTCTAATATTGCTCTGCCAACTATACGTGGGCGAACGCTAATAGATGGTCTCTTCAGTGGAAAAATATCACATTAGTTATAAAAGAAACGATTAAAGCGAGCGCACGAGACCTATAAGTGACCCGACAAAAGAACTGCATCCATCACACGGTGTTCCTCGTAGTAAAAGATGGATGTTTTAACTTCATCGATGGATGCTACTCCTTGAAAAGCAGTAAAGCCACATAAAACTGCACCTATACAAGGCTGATTCCTGTTATGCTGCAAACTTACTGCGATCGTTGAATGAACAGTAGCATTTCCAACAATAACTGCCACTGCGATACTTCAGTGAAAGATTTAGATATTTAAACGAGCCTCTCTCAAAGGAACTATCTGCCACTGGGGTCGCTCGGGCAACATCGTCGCGTCGAGAAGGCAAAATGAATAAGGTCAGTAAAAGCGTGTAGGTGATTTCGGCCCTATCCAGAAGCTTCGTGGATGGACCTTGGGTCAGGCAGCAGGCGACCGGCCTTGACGACGTCGTGAGGCTCAGCCGTCCGCCGTTTAGCCCAAAATGGCAGAACTAACAAAATTAAGTGGATGTCTATTAGCAGTGAGCGCGCTAATTAGACAGGAGTGATTATGCCAGTGGTTCCAATGACGTTGGCATCGCTAGTGACAGCAGTAATGACATATTACGTAGAAAAAAAGCCAGAAAAAGAATGAACGTAATACAAGTGGAATCAGAGCCGATCAAAAATTACCACAGGCCAACAATACATATTACACGACTTGTATAAATAGATGAAGTAAGGAATCTGCGCCACCTCACGGCGTGTAAAAGGGTTTGAAGCTGAAGATGGAAACACTCCTCTTTTTCGCACTATTGACGATAGTTAAAGTTGCTGACAATGGCAATTTAGAGTTTATCCGCTCGGTGATGTTGAGTACGTTACATTCTCTATCACTTGATGGCGAATTACCATTCATTGTGAAGACTAATGGAAAAGTCTGATGTAAATGCGTTAAGTAAGCAGGGGGAGAAATAAGTGAGTCCCGTAACGGAGCTTGTTTTATAGGTAAACTTTGAAAAAAAAAAGGGAAAACCTAACACAGGAGGGTATTCTTGTTGTATCTTGTATTTGGACGCATTTAAATCTCGAATGGCGGAGATAATTGACATGGTACTGTGATTTGTAGAGTATGCACCATATGCTTCATCACATTAAACGCCGAATAAAGGGCAAGAGATCGTATGGGCAAAAAAAAAAACACTGGGAAATCTGGTAAGAACAATACCGTATAACATAATAGATATGAAAAGTAAATGTTCACAGTTAACACAGCTGTCTGTAAATTTTCTATTATAAGCCTTACGTCATCTACAATAAATGCACCAGAAAGTATGAGTAAAAAACGTACAGCTATCGCTTTGTTCCTATACATACATCATAGGTGGCAGTACTTGGTTTTTGTACGAGTACCTCTAACAGAAATGACTCTTCTTTAATATTTGACATAAGCGTCTATTCGTTGCTGTGGTGATACGCGGTCTTTGCTTATATATATTCTCGTTGATTTATTATTATATATATATATATATATATAATAATAATAATAAATCAACGAGAATAACGTGGCGGAAGCCCGGCAGCTTGTTTTGTCCTTACGAATGAGCGTGCGTGCATATGTATGTAATTCTGTGACGGATATATATATACATATATATATATATATATATATATGTATATATATATTATTTAGCGTTCATTTCTCGTGAAAATCGTGAAGTTTCGCGCTGCTACCGAACGGCAGGCCTGAAAAGGGTCGTTCCACGGCGATTAGGCGGTGTCTATCCGCTTATTAGCCAGTAAGCCAACCAGCGAGCCTTACCCATCGGCCAGACAAAATAATAACTCAGGAACAATAGCCAGCGTAGCAGTGCCAGTAGTAGTACTAGAAGAGACGATGGTACTGGATCTCTAGCGCTCAAAATTTAAATGCGTCCAAGTGCAAGATACATCGTCAGACAGATACCGTTTTTTTTCAAAGTTTGCCTATCCGCTTAATTAAGGCATTGACATCTGATTGTTCCCTTAGTTTTCCCAATGAATGGTAATTAGCCGTCAACTGACAGCGTGGAAATGATGGTAATCGCGTAAGGAGCGTACGGTAGGCCTAATACCTATGGCTCCGTGGTCGCCGCGAGGGCGGCAGCGGTTTTGGCTGCCTCCATGTTCCCTCCGCTATACGTACTCGAGAGACATGTGTTGATCTGGTTCCTTCAAATTGCTTTCGACGTCCCCCATCCAGATACCATCTTAAATGTTGTGTTCATTCAAAGTGCTATATTTTTTTCAAAAATCTATTTTCTACTATGATGATTCATTATTTCTCTTGTATGCTTAGCAGGGCGCATTTTCTTGTTCATAATGTTTACGTGACTATAAAAAGAAAAAAAAAACTGAAGTACCGATAAGCAGGCGTATAAAATAGATACACCGAAGAGTTTGTTGTTTCTAGTCGCTCTAACTACAGAAAAAAAATTGACACTCTGATTTTTGCCTCTGGTGAGTTATCGTTACAGGGTATACTAATTTTTTATATACTGGAATGGTAGTAAGCACGTAACGTCGATGAGGTCGTTAAGTCAGCATCAACAAATACAGCCCTACTACTTAGTAATATTACACAATAACGATCTGCGTTTATTTCTGTATGTTATTAAAAAAGCATACATTAGAGCCGTAGAGTTGACCAACAACTTTTATAGAGAATTATGCGTAGCAAATCACCAGAGTGGTAACGAAACGCCAATCGTATCATCAGTACTAGTAAACTGTACCCAACAGCTCAATATCGGTGACGCCAATTTGAGGTGAAAATGGCGAGGCATAAATTTACCTCATGTTTGTATATTTACAGCGACGGCTGTCGGATGCGATCACGAGGGCAATCCTTTCGACTGTTACAAGCGCCATGCCCTGTAAACGAGTCACCCGTAAAAGGTTTCTTTCTTCGACGACTATACATATACACAAAGAAAATATACGATACCAGGACACCATCAGACGGGCCATCTATAAAACCATCCTTTTTTTTCCTGCATGTTTCAAGAACGAAGCAAAGCGGCCTGATTGAATGCAGAATGATGGATTTGCTACCAATACCACATAAGGACCTTTACGGTGATACTGTTGCTTCGGTTCTTGATGCTTTCGATGCTAAAGCTTCATTGGATGGCCGCTGCGGATGCCATGAGCCCAGCAAACGACAACAGTTGCCACCAGCGTCTCTTGATGTGCACCAATGAATCATCTACTAAATATATCGACTTCAGAATGCGCATGAGCTAGCCGCAACGCTAACGGGCACTCTAATGGGACTTCCTTGTTAATCTCGATCTTTCTCTACTTCAGTCTCGACAATGTGAATCGAACAGGCTCGTCGACCGCTGTTTTCAGATCGGCTAATTGGCCAAACTGGGTCTCATTAGAGACACACAGAGAAACAGATCTGGGGCTGTCAAAATGTCGCTTCTAGTAAAACTTGGCCGAACTGAGCTCTTCCGAAGAACTTCAGGGCAGTTATAAAGGCGAAACTATGCTAAAGATCGAATAGCCTACCTGTGCTAATAGCAATAACCCATATTTTTAAGTTTTCCTTTCCGGGAGACCTTCTTTGGGTCGAATATCTCAAAGTGACCTATTGTTGTACGAACACGCGATAGGAACAGGGTTTGACGAGCACCCTACGATGAGGCCTTAGCGTCAAATAAGCTTTGAACGTCTTTCGCAAGTCATACATTGTAGATGGACAGCATACAGCTTGGTAACACGGATGCATATATTTGAATATCGTATATATATATATATATATATATATGCTTTTTGTAAGATGCGCACTTCTCAAGAACCGCATTAAAATGTATTGAATCATGCTTATGCTCACATACTGTGCTTAGATTACAATAAGCAACACTCTGACAAAATACAAGACTACGCAGTATTGCTACGAAATGGCACAGTAGATCGCTAGACAAACAGACGGTCAAAGAAATTAACAAAACAGTAAAACATTTTTCGCGTAAAAGTTTTCCTTTAGTAGAATCGCGACATATTTAAAATAAATTCGTTAGCAAGCTAACTAAACAGCGGATAAAGCATAGAGCATCAGGACACTTCGACAACGAGCGACATGTGGGGCATGTCCCGGGACTGGCCCTGCTTTAGCCGTACTTAGGAGAATTCGAGCAGAAAATAAATCAACTCTATACCTCGTTATTTAATGGGAAACCAATCTCATATCCTCCCCTTACAATTTACAAGTGACAGGAAGTATTTTGAAACGCATTGAGATCGTACGCTTTATTATGAGCTCTATGTCGAATGCGAACGCCACCCACTGACTGTGAAGTTGGCACGGGAGGTAGATAGCCGTCAGTAGCTTCAGAAAATAGCTGTTGTTTTTAACCTCTACAACAGCTAGCAATATATATATATAGATCAGGTAGATATGTGTGGACGTGCGTCTGGCCAGACACATGCTGGAGAACAATCGTTAAGTTTTTACGTGTTCATGGGCTAACAGATCGACGCTGACGCGGTCGACGCAGCTTTCGCTGGAACAGACGGATTCAAATTATTGAACAAACAGGACCGCGATCGATAAGGGCAATAAGAAAATCAGTGTGAGTATAGAAATAAGCACAACATACCTGTGAGACTGCAACAGATGACTAGTTTGCTATAAGAAACGAATTGTGTCCTTTATCCTGACAGTATGATGCGTTAGTTTAACCACTTGTCAGATTCAATTTGGCTTTCCCAGCCAGCCCTGATTGTGGATACAAATTCTATGACCGTCACGAAGAACTATTGCATTGTATATATAGAACGTACCTGCACTTGAAAGCCTCTAGTCAACAACACAGAATCACCGGCAGAAAGGCAACTTATACCATCGATTTAGGCAAACTGAAACCATATGGTGGCATTTTCCTACAGTGAACGTCAATGGCCAATGATGCGATCTGATCAGCTGCTCGTGTGGGCCTCTACATTACGACGCCACTGCACGCCCTTCTATTACACAGGATCGCAGAATAATGGGCATCAGAGATCAAAAGAGAAAACGCAGAACTTCTTAGCTCTGCGCTGCAGTGCAGCTGCAGTTGGGATAATAGGATTAAGGGCAAAACAAACACGGTCAGGAGTTTAGTCCATTCACAAGCCAATCATCAGATAAGTTAATAAAACTAAAATCACACTACCTTGGTCCCAGTTGACAGTGATTAATGATTATATATAACTTACCGACTCTACTGTACTATTGATCGTTACATGGCATGGAATATCTGAACCATTACGTTAATTAGCTATTGAAGACGGATGGCAGTCCTGGATCGGAACGTCGCCGCATATTATACTGATATACAAGCCGGTAAAAATGTAACGTAAGCCAGATAGATAAATTAGCACATATGGTTGTATAATACTTACTCTAAGGCTGCATATTATTACTTGGACCATATTAAACAAGAGGGTAATTTGCCTCAGTCAATGATAATGAAAATCCATGCTCAGTTCATCAAAGTACTGCTATCTCAATCCTATCTGTCCGATCGGGCAATTTGCGAGCAAAATCAAGCATCGCTAAGGTGATAGAATGACTGACAAATCACTATAGACCGCCGGTAGCAGAAACTCCTACGATAACAATCTAGCAACAACATGCTTTTCAAACTTCCGTTGAATGGTTCGGAACTGTTGAAGTAACTGCGATACCAACATAAAAACATTTCAATCGAATCCCCCCAGATCTACAAGTGCAAGATCTGTGAAAGCAGTCGGTGATCATGCGACCCATTCACCACCGGCAGAATGGAAACAACGTAGACGTTCGCTATATGTACGCATCATGGAGTGTGAGCTTGCTCATGTTGATATCTATACATGGGCATCGAGATCGGTTTGTCAGTGCAGGAGTCGCACACCAGCAGGACCGGAATGATGTCGCCAATACCATTCCTGTTATGCCGTCCTACTTAGTCGAACAGATAGCCTTGTCAAAACTGTCCGACAAAAGCTGTCCTACGGCATAATTCCAACGTCCGCAACGAAGGTAGGAATCGGTCACGCCCTAACGGTTAGCTCAATCAAGAAACGCCAGACTCATTTGTGAAATCATCCTATGATGCGGTCAGTTTACCGAAAGTCGTTTAGCGACTCGGTATTAAACGAGAGCATGTTGACTCTTCGACTATCTCTCAACTGAAAACAGACTCGAGCAATTTTGTTGGCTATTTAAATAATAGAAATGCCGTGACGACAATCAAAGTAAACGTCACCGCGTAGCGAAACTTCCCGAGAAGCTTGCTTCCTTTAGTATATAACTGAACTACACTGTGGGTTATTACCTCCCCAAAACACCCAGGCCAGTATATGTGTGCTCGAATGGGCCGTACATCAATGTCGCCTTATCGAAGGGCCTTTATTCATCTGTTTCATTGTTATCGCAGTCGCTGTTTTCGCTTGTCTCTGCGTGAGTGCATTACGCAAATTTGTGCCGACACATTTCTCATGTTTAGAGTAGCTCAAGCTACAAAGTCTTATGGATTGACTATTCGGAGAGGGAAAGAAGTGACACTGGGCAGATAAAAATTTTGTCTTAGTTGTACCGCTGGTCACGGGATTGCGAGATGAGACGCAGGCCAAAACCATAACAAAAGACTAGCCATAATAATAAGCCACTAATAAATACTCATTGAACTAGGCCGTATGGATAAAAATGTAGCGAGAAGCTAAAAAAAAACCCTTCGAGGCGCTTCGAAGACGGTTCGAAGCAAACCGTCATCACTCTTATTAACGCAGTGGCGGCTTCATCTTGTAGCAGGTTTTTGCTATCTGTTCTAGGCCGCAATAACTATTACTCACTGCCACCACGGTCGTGGAAACAGACGAGACAGATACCGACGCTCAGTCTCCACGATCAGAAGCATTACGCAGCTTCATTAGTTTCAACTGTAGTAATCATTCATCTTAATCTAGCGTATCAGAATCCCGTCTTTGCTCAAGAAAGTTAATATGTGCGTTATTGTGTTAGACGCAGGAATTGTTGAAAGATTATGTTGCGACAAAGAAAACAAACGTAACTTTGATCGTGCACTTCTTGAACCCATAAGCAAAGCCACGACCCGTTTTTAGAGCTACAGTATCCGATTCTTTCGGAGTTCGTCTAGATATGCACGCTTCAACCTGGGCTAGTCGAATGCTAGGTTTGTGCAACATCAAGCATAGCAAACTCCCAGTAACTTATTTTGTACGTGAGGTAAGTTTACTTGACAATTCACCTGCGCTTACCTTGATACGCAGTGTATCTGCACCTGCGCTACCTGCTGCTCTGTTGTCCTTCAACAACTGTTGGACTAACCGGATCAATTTCGTACCTGGTGGTACTCCTGGTTATTTAAAATCGCTTCTAGTTGATGGAAGTTATTATCATCTGATAGCATCAAACAAACGTTACCCAGTGAGTTGCTACTTGTATGAAGCTACATTATTCAGATACGGTGTTACAGCATCCTGTCAGGATAGCGGTACAGCTTTACTTTAAGTCATAAATAATATTTAACGTTTCGTTTATTAAACGTTGTCAGTAACTTCAATTTTCTAGGGTCCACAGTTTAGTCCCTGGAACCTTACAGGAATTAAACTGTGGGAGACGTTTCCTGTCGCAGCTTCAACTGCTGGTGACAATTATTGCAAACGGCCAGAAGCTTCCTTTCGCCTCTCATTCGTCAGTCTTTCCAATTCTATATTTAGTATTTCCCTATTGATTTCTGCTCCATGATCGGCTACGATGTATATTCGTGCCATGATGATTCTGCAATGTTCGATTCCCTTACCTTCAAACTACTTTTTTTTCGTCCTATCATCTGTCCTCTTGGCGGCGGACACGAACTGTCCTGCATGGACGTTCGACGGGCCCTTTCTCCAAATGTATAGTATACTTTGATGGCTACAGAAGTTTCAGAAGAATTGCATCTATCGGCTTCAAGAGAGCTATCGCGTGTCATCTCTTACGCTACCAATGTAGCGCCCCAGACGATCGGCCCTATGCTCCGTCCTCGAATTTTATTGTGCCGCCATTACCCGTGCAGGTATTGACCAGCTCTCGGGGGCTTCGCATTAGACTGCACGAGGTAGCATTCTTTTGCTCCTTGTGTGTGATACCTATCCAATTGGTTGATTCAAGTAGAAAAAATAACACAAAGCACTCGACGGAGTGCCGTTGGCTTTGTGGTCTTTTCCTGCCTGTTACTAAAAGTGTGTTAGCTTCCTTCGGAATCACTTCAATGAAATCGTCAACTGTTGCCATTAGACGATCAAAATGGGTAACCAAACGTCGGTCACAACCAAAGCCAAGATGAATTTTTGTACTATTTTCCCCGTACTGCTAATCAGTGTGAGGTTGAGAATGATGGCAAGAACAAACATAGGGAGTATATTGATGCATGTATCGCTTTCGGTGAGGTGGGCAAGAAATTGATTTAATTCTGAATTCGGTATTCGTGAGCTTTGACTGTTTCAAGTTTATCCCGGTAAACTCTAGGCAAATATGGCTGACAGTTAGCGTTAGGTAGATACCACCCAGATTCACTGTTTTGTCGGAGCATGATGGCTGCCGAATTAGCGGTATGGATCTATTCGTGAGAAAAATCTATGCAAGCAGTCCACATAGCTAATCTATGTCGTGACGATGACGGTACGTTAGCTTCATGTCTCTGATGTTTTCCAGTAACCTAGATGACCGGCGTCAACTATAGCTTTCAGTCTCACCAACAGCCGTGAAATGACGATGACGATGCCATGCATGCCGCACCGGCGATTCAAGAATCCAATGATTCACACAGCCCTCGCCCGCTGACTCAAGGATGCCCAGTCGATAGCGCCTCTGACAGATTTCTGCGAAATACCGCCTCTGGTGTTTCACGAAGCTACACCATGCGCACACAAAAATCAACCAATACAGAGTTGTCATACACAAATACCCAGCATACTTTGTAGCCAGCGATCCAGAACCCATGAGCGTGAGCGCTTCCCGTCATTTGTTCCTCTCTGCTTGTTATTACTCTGATCGTCGTTGCTCGAAACGCGGACCGGATCGAGTATGCTGGCTCACAGTCAATGATATGGTGTCAGTTCCCTTGGAGCGGACGCAACTGGTTACACTGTGCCAGTATCTATATTTTCCTTCTTGATTGTTGGCAGTGCTTTTTACGGCTATCGATTTGGCTGCCATTGTAGCATTATCCATCGAGCATGCCTAGGCCGTTTGTCAGCTCGAGTGGGAGCCAGGCATCGATCTTCGAAATCTTGCTCATTTCTCATGCGTAGTCAGCGCCGTCATGCTCACGACGCTTGAATGTATGGAATCGTAGCACGGGCCGAAAGCGGAAATGCTTTGACAAAAATGCACCTCCAACCTGATTTTCGTCGAATGGCAGAATGTTCCATACGATGACGTCTCGTCGGCGTTCGAACCTATGCGATATCTGCGTCAACGCTGTTTTGCACCGCACAGTCTTCTGTCAGCTTGGCCATGCCGGTCTATCGGAGTAATCGTAGCAAAAAGGGCGCAAAGGCGATGAGATTATTAAATCTGTTCCTGCGATTGTTGGTGATCAAGCTTCATTAACCAATGTTAGTGCCTCTATAGGCTCGACGTCGCAGCAAACTGGCGTGCTCGCGCGTACGAATGTTGTACAAGACAACGCGAGATGACAAGGGCGTAAAGGCACAAAAATGTGGGGGTAAAAGGCGGCAATTCTATAGCCGCGCTACAAGTAGCATTTCCAAGCAGAACGATGGCGGCTGCAGTGGCAGCTCGTTCCATACTGCTACTGGCGCGTCAAGCTGGTCTTTTTTGTCTAGATTGACCCGTGCGACCTGGGAACTATAAAAACAAGCTGTTTTTTTCGTTCTAGTCAACAGAAAAAAAACAAGCTGTTTTTTTTTGTTCTAGTCAACAGAAAAAAAAGGCAAAAAATCTCCTGCATTCAAATAAAGCGAACGTTCCTTTACTCCACCACAGAACGGCTGGGGGGGGGAGGGACAGTGACGACATCGTGTTGCGTGTTATATTCCATTCTGACCTAAATGCTTCTGACACGTGACTTTAGCTGATCCTGAAGAGAGGCGTACGCACTTCGGCCTGTCGGATAACGCTAACACAAAGATAGCACAGTAAAAGGACTGGTCCGAGTTAAACAGTAAGGTATATGACAAGCCGAGAAATATGTCATACCTAGGCTCAATATGTAGTTGTTGCAGAACGTGATTTTTATACGTGGCACCAACGTCAATTTTAGTCTGATTATTACGACTTTGTTTCAGTCTCTTTAACAAAGCACCATATTTTCAGCTTTTGAGTAGACAAAATAGATAGTCCTTATAAATGATAACATTGGTGTTTGCCTGTGAAGTTACTGACTTGATACTCGGTAATAGTGAAGTCTTCAGTAACCTACCTAGGACAGCTTCCTGCCTTTCCGCATTTTTCGTTCTTTGGACGAAAATTTGGACAAAATTGACGAGCACAAATAGCGAAGGCAGTTGCAAAGACGTTCGTTCATTGCTTGCATCCGTCTGTTGAGAAGATAACCATGTACACAAACTGAGCTCCGTAAAAGAAGATCCATCCGATGTGTAGTTTGAAGTTTACAAGTTAGTAAGTAAGTTCTAAGAAGATAGAATTCAATATTCGGTGATGAATTCGCTTAGTGGAAATTAGTCTCGACAGATTAAGCGGAATGGAGTTCAAGGCCCCTTCATTATTAAAATTGTGGCGCACGCAATCCGAAGTTAGCGTCATGATTGCCAAGGCATGGCCGAAAAACAACTTTTATATTGAATTGGAACAACGTGCTTCTTTGCTGGAAACTATCAAATGCTATTACTATTGTAAACTAAGCTAAACTATTGTATTTTCCAAAAAAGCAGGTACTTCCCACCTTTAACCTAATTGCCCAGGTTGATCATCTATCTCTAATGAGCAAAATGAAACCAACTCAAGCAAATGGTATTCTCTGTTTGTGAAGGTGGCCGATTCCGTGGTTACTTCGAAATATCGGCATCAGCTGGCTGGCTGTCACCACTCAGCTCCTTTGGCGGTGCAACGCAGCATCCCAGCACGCTTACACACATATATCCACTAAATTGTATTTCTAAGCGTTCACGCTGAATTCGTACATGACCTGTACTAAGCGTATTACACACGAAATGCTATTCAACACTGTTCAGTACTTTTTGTCCAGCTTAAAGCTAAAGCGAATTCCAACTTGTTTGGCCTGAACGTAAGTTTTTAACCTAAGAAAGTTCAAGTTATTTTATCGTTCTAGCAAGTTGTTCATCCCTGTGCCAATGGTTCCGTGTTTCCATGGCTACTAAGTTCGTGTTGACCAGTTGCCTTCATTTTGAAAATTTACCGCACCCCTTAAAGCATCTAAATAAGTTTTCTCTTTTATACTCCTGTCACTATTGTGCGTACTTCCGCTTATTGGTTCTTTTTAATATAAAATTAAATAACAAGTCTAATTAGTTAATAAATCAATAATAATTAAGATGAGACAATTTTACAGATCTTTGATAATAACGAAGATTTTACTATAATAAAAGCTTAAGCGTTTCGGAGATGAATATGGAGTTATTGAATGAAATACCTTCGCTTGAGGATAGAGCACTTCATGAACTTTCAAAAAAACTTGTGCGAAATATCGAACAGCTCGACAGGCTGCACAGATTGGGAGGTCAAATAGATGGCTTTGATACCCAGTTTGTCAAGTGTTTTTCTATTGGATGACGGCTGGCCTGATCGTAATGCTTATGCAGTTGCAGGCCTTAGGTGGCAGCCTGTAAGTGTGATAAAAATACACATATACAAGAAAAATTGCTACTATTACCTAATTATGCCAAAATGTGCTATCTATATTGGTAATAATAACAAATCCAATAATTATGAAGCTTCTAGAGAAGTAAATCAAATAAGCAATGTAAAAATGTTGATATTTAAAAGAAAAAAACAAAGAGGTAGTTTTCCGTTCCTATATTAGTGGGAAAAAAACGAGACAAGCTGGCTTTTGGAGCGGATCTTTTCTCTATAATGTAGAATTCGTAAAAGTAGATAATACTTATCTTAACCATTACTAGAGAAAAAGTAATTGAAAAGTTAAACTTTTATAATTCACGTTTGTGTCTATGGGAACGTTCATTGCTATTATAGTTTAGCGTAAAAAAGTCATGTTGTTGATTCAGCCACATTGTCCTCATCGCAGTATTATCTACCTCAGGTCAAAGTGGTGAACTAATAACATATAAGTGTGATCGCGAATAGGTACAGAACTCAAAGGCGCTTTGCAGGCCCGACCTTCTGATCCTATAAAAATACGGCGATTCCTCCTTATCGTACGTGTATACAGCAAAACGATTTCAACAGGAGATCAAAGGAATATTGCTCAGAGCAACTTCTCATTGTTACCTCATGTTGAATTAAGCATACTTCCACAAAGGTTCGAGTCACCGTCAAGGATAAATCTTCCTGATGAGGTGGTGATACAGCATTTGACAGAGGCTTTAGTGTCTCAATTAAGGTGATGACAGGGGTTCGTGCTGGTGTCTACCAGCCGGAACGGCCGTTGATAATGTCTGCCCGGTTTTTATTTGAGCCAGTGTTGTGTTATCATATTGACACTGACTGATTTTGGTTTTATACACTCGAAATTTTATACACCGATTATAAACCCCTCTTAGCCTCCTCACGTTAACGACTTGTTCGCTGTCTTCAATTCTTCGTCGTTTGATATCGATTTTCCGTACTCTTCTTTAGGTTCCTCTATTCACATAGAAGTGCTTTTTTGTTGCAGGCAGTCAGGCGTCCCCACACGTACATGGCCCAAATCTTAAACGCGACGTCCAGTTAATAGATGAGTGTCTAAGCGCGTTTCTTTATTCTTCTAACTTTTCCATTCTGTCGTCAACAATCGGTCATGCGTGGCATTGTCGCGCAGCAGCGGTGACAAGCATCGGAAGTGAAATTAGTGCAGCGGCGACTACCGTCTTTACTTCGTTCTCCCCTCGTTTTGTTTCGTCAAAAGAATCGTTTTGGGCGAGGTCGTGACCCATCTTCCACTGAAGTGAGTTCTCATATCTTGCTTAGTTTAGGATGGCCAGCGTCCATTCGCAGTGAGCAGGGATCTGTGCGCGAGGACTCAACAGCTTAGCAATGAAAAGCAGGCGCCAGAACCTATGGCAAAAGCAGCAGCAGCAGCAGCAGCAACGCCTCTTCGTCACCAAAAATGGCAGAATTTTAGAGAATTTTCTGCTCCGATGAGTCCTGCCGAGGACATACACCGCTCTATGTGGGAATATGCCGTGGATCATTGGCGGTCGTGATGATCGCTACTCTCGAGGTGAATGGTGCAACTGAGTGGTGCGGATAAGATCGTCCGTTCGTCGATAGTAACCAATGCCTGTGTCTATCTAGTACGGCGCATGAAATGAAAGTCACCCCCTGGATTACTATTAACGAACAACGGACAATCGTGCGCTGTCGGGAAGAGCAAACGAACCCTCTAGGGATGCTCACTCTGGGGTTCCGGAATGGACGGAACATGCAAAAGTCTGATGTTAGTGAATCTAATGGTCCGACGTGCGCAAGACACAGTGCACACATAGCCACTGTAAGACGATAATACCATATACAGACAAATTCGATGTCCGAATCTTACGCAAAAAACTAGCTCGAGGTGAATACAGGTCTTTAATACGGCTCCGTTTTTTGAAATTACTAGTTATTTTTCAATGAGTCAAAATAGGGTATTCGTTGAAAGCTTGTCTCTAGGCTATCCAGTTGATTCCAGAACGTTTTTATCTATTTGACAAATTTACGTACGAATTGGGTGAAAACATAATGTTACTCAAACAGTTAATCAAGGTCGCAAGCGAGCTATAGATTGACTCTGCAGATACGTCACACGGATACATTGAAGATAACAATGTACTCACCCGGATCATAGGGCCCTATTGTCAGTAGGCCTCTACAATTATTCTGTTGTCCTTGAACAGAAATCGTAGTTGGAAGTTTTTCTCTTTAATAGATCATAAATAATATCAACCTTTATCAAGCAATTACGCAGTACCAAACCAGCTAGACTAGAAAACCATCTATCACATTAGAAGAAGAGTTCATCCATATTCCATAATTATATGAGCACTTCTGGTATAATTACAGTAATTCATGCCTTATGATTCCAAAGGTGTGGACGAGCAGGCATCGCCAGCTGACGATGTGTCATAGCAAATGAATATATTTGAATTGTTGTATGACGCCATAGACTCCACTGTTTCGCATCCGATGCGTGTCATCAATGTTATCACATACGCTTCTCGCGTGCGCTGGTACACGTGTGCATATATCAACTCGACGAACGTTAAGCGATTGCAGTCACAGCGGATCGTTTAGTACACGTTACCCCATCGGCTACGGGCAGTTGGGCTATTTGAATCCAACCCAGTCAACCTTCTCGGAGTAACTGGTGAACTGTTTACGCAACTGCTCTGTCGCGGGAGCTCTTCTTTAGATCGGCTGCGTCGTGTAGGCGGTGGGCGCTCAATTGCTGGTCACTGACCTATAGTACAGCCTGACTGCGTGTTGCTCATATGATTCACGTCCATCGATGGGCGGTTCAGGGTGTCATACGTTACCTTCAAGAACTGTTATACCTCCAATTTTCCCTCCCTCGTCATTTGCGAATCTGGGCTTGTGGGTGCGTGGCTCGAACGGGACGAGACACTGGACTAGTGCGACCGACGCACTATCGGTTATCGTATGCCCGGTTGCACTCTGACTTTACACGCAAGTCCCTGATCTGTTGTAAGCTTATACAATACTATACCACTGTTGCTGTTGTTATCGTTGGCTTGTCTGTGCACAAACGGAGATGCGTCTCTTATGTGTGTGTCGTCATCTGTGTAAGGGATGTTTCATCAATTTGTCGCCGAATATCGCGTTGCTGAAGCATATGCGCAGAAACAAATATTTCTTTTTCCTTTTTCTATGGAGCTCACCAACTGCCGGTGACGGTGTAGCTCGCCATTTTGGGTACTATTCCGCCATTGGTGCTTCTACCTACATGTACTTTAGTGGTTATAGCTGGCGCGGTCCCTCCTTGGCTCGCTGGCCTTGAGTACCCGTCTGTTGGACAATATGCCACCACACGGCGCGCTATCGGTTGCTAGAAGGAGCTCACGCTTAACCTAAGTTAGATTAGTATAGTTTAACCTAGATAGACAATGGCAGCAAAGGTCCAAACCGATCAAACCAGGCCAAAAGAACTGGAACTAAGTCGAGTCGTTCACAGTTTAGTCTAGCGTTCATCTCGCATAAATGTAGGTAAGCTTTCATCTTGATCTGGCAGTGAGTGGACAGCCAATGTCGCTGCCGACGTCATGTTCGGGCCGGTGTGATGCTCATCAGAAGTCAACGCTGGTAAAGCGATGCGACACCACACACAGTAGCAGTATTTAGAGGGCCGAAAGCAGCACGGGCTGCGGTCACTAACCCCGTCGTTGATTCTTCTATTAGTATTCTGCATTGCGCGGCCTGCTTGACGCGTGGCTAAGCCAACTAGCATTGTTGCGACTGCCAATACTTCGGTTAGTTCACTGCTGGCCGTGTAGGCCGAGGCTATATTGGAGTTGCAGGCCTCTATAGCGAAACAAGACTGAGGGCCTTGAGAGGACGACAGAACGGGGAATGAAAGCGAGGCACAGCCTTTGCCAGTGGCTGTTGTTGCCGCTAGAAGTAGACGACCGGCTTCTCCGCGCTGGAGCCGATGCCACGAACAGCCTTTGGTCGCTAGTAAGGGAAAAACGGGCAGAGAATCTCGCCGTCAGCCAATCACCGCAGCAAACATTGGATATGGACGACAAGAACAACGTGTTTATGGCGCACGTCTACGATACAAACTCGTAACATAGAGGACAATAAAAAGGTAGTGGTCTTGTACAACAGGCAGATGCTCTCTTAAGCGGTACAATACAACAGCGTAGTCAATGCGGTGAAATGACTTGGTCTGCTAGCTAGCTACCCAGGTGACGGTGGGTACCTGGCTGCTGATATCGAGTGGACACTTCAAATACAATTGCTCGTAATTTTACAGCATTTAAGATAGACACCTACCTCATAGGATAACGCTTTCTCCACGAACTATATGATCGAACGAGCGACCCAAATGTAACGAACATTTTAGACTTGCATCACTGATTACTAGCTATTGTCATCGGTATCAAAGCGGTCACGGGCTATAGCGTTAGCAAGTGCGTTGAAAAGCGCATGAGTTTTCTTCGAGTCGTTTCGTTCGAGCTAGATATAAATAGGTAGAAATTGATTCATTTGGTACATTTCACTTAGTACATAAGTTGATCCGGCGGTAGATCTCTAGCAGTGTTTCATACTTTGGAGCTGACTAAATGAAACTACACGTCACACCGTCATCACACAGGAACGTTTCAACGGTCAAAATGTTGAACGATCACGATCGGCAATGTTACAATAGCAGGACAATCCCGTCTCGTGATCTTGATATAGGCGTACCGCACGTCACTGTCATCTGCAGCTGTTCATCTTTCGTTCTGTTTCCGTTAATTCTCCTGTAATCGAAATATACTTCATACTTCAATGATCTCAATTTGCATCTCGCGGTAAGCCCGCATTTTCTATCGCCGTATCGCCGGCTCCAGCTCCGCTAATGATCGGTATAACTGTCGCATCCATCATCATCGGCATAATCGAAATTCTGCACGTATACGAAGATGTGAGGCATTTAGTACAATTGGAAAAGCATCGATGATGAGTGGCTCGCTTCGCAATAGTCATTATTTTGCTGGGCATTTTGTAACGCTGGGGAACGGTGCAGTTACTGGTCAGAGCTTTCGTCGCCGACTCAAACCACGGATCGTGCCGCCGCGTGCATAACAGCACGATATCTGAAAACCTAATAGCAACAATGCTATCCATAATGGGCACTCCTCGATGACAATGAAGCGTCGGTTCAAACAGCGGGACTTCACCGATTCAGGACATCAAAGGTACATGTGGATAGATACGAAGACGATGACAGATACCAAGCTAGTACATTTTTCGGGGCCGACTGGAACCGACATTGATGATAACTAACAGCTTGAACAAGTCGCTTTTGTTTTCAGTCTGTTAATTAATGGAATCGTTAAAGATTACAAAGAGAACGTTCGACCTTTCCCACGTGATTTTGTTATTGCTATAGATGCGCATACGGTAACTGTTTTGTTTATTTACGTTGTCGCGCCGGACATTCGGTCACCGAAAGACATCGGGGTAAGGCAGGAGTGTCTGGCGACCTTTAAGTTTTTCACAACTATGTAAGTAAATCCTAAAATTAGTTAGGGATACGTTAGGATATTACTTGTACGAATAAAACCCAGCAAGGACAGGATCCTAGATAGCGTTCGGTAAATCGTTATCTAATCAATTGTCGAGGGGCAATAAATTGGACGCATTACAGGAGTCGATAGGCGCTCTGTTGGACTTCTAGATAACATACACCCGACATTGATGAGTTCTATTTAATCATGAATGACACGTGCCTTGAGAGCAGAGGCCATGCTGACGACAAACCATAGATTGAAAGAGTATGGATAAACATTGTAGAACTCTTTTCACTGCCAATCTGGTTGTGCTTCCTTTGCTTGCACGCGGTCAGCGATTAACAGCAAAGCGCCGTTAGAACGTTACTGTCTTCCGATCTACGTGCTTCTCGGAAGTAGATTCCGGTGGTAGCTCTTGATCAGTTAACACGAACATCTTACTCACTACTAGAGTTATAAAACCTTGCCCGCCATTTTCTCTCACTTTTTAATAACAATGGAACGGTTTGCACATGAAACCACCATTACCTGTGGTGTTGTGGGAATTTTTTTTATTCATAGACAATTTATAATCAATCCCCAAGACGCCAGATTGATCACAAATGACTCTTATTCTCATGATCGGATGCCCCATATATTTCTTATGATCAACAATTATTTTTTCTGAATGTTTAACACTTAGCGGTACCTTAGGACCATTCTAACATTTATTGCTTTTTCTTCGACTCGGTGCGTCGTACGGCAGCTCTCTGCCGTAATAATATGACCGGGCCCGCCTCTCGACTGAATATTTACCGTATTGTTAGCGTCACTTGTTCGACCGACCATTCAACGACGAAATTCGTTTGGTAGACGTTTTTAAGGTAGGCGGTTCCACGCCGTGGATGCAAATGCTCTTACACGACCTTGCAGCTCCTACATGCCCGCTCGAAAGCCTACCTCAAGTCAAACGAGTCGTCGTCACTCCTACAAATGTACGAGGACACAAACGGATTGACATAGAAACATATGCTACACGTGCTGTACAGAAGTAAGTTAACTGCGGAACAGTAACTCGATGCGCTCACGACTTTCAGGCTCCGATGGCCTCCGAGATCCGAGCTATACAGCCACATATTGAACAGCTGCCAGGACTTGCAGGACGAGTTGTCAGTTATGCCACTGCTAGAAGATATTGCGGTAGTACATAGCATCTTTCAAACATACGGCGAGAAGAAGTTCACTTGAAGAAAGATGAATTTTCTGTGCTAATTAAGTAACAATTTCTATACATCTAATTTCGATTGTAATATATATTGTACTTGCTATTTCAGACTACGACTAAGGCAATCTGCGAAGCTAAGTAGATTGAAAGCGTCCCTGGTCGTCATAGCAGAAGTTTGTAGCGATCTCTATGATAGGCGTTCGTGAATATACCTATCATGATCGATTACAAAACAGACGCAGCTAAACTGGCCAATAGCCAATGCAATGCCAAGTTCAGAACAACCTACAAAGCGTATATGTCCACTTAATAAGCTGCTCGCAAAATCTTTATTGTGCTATACCATCGTTGGTCGTGCAAGTTGAACCAAACGCTATATGATGTCTTAAGTACTACCATTTATTTACCATTACACAATGGCGACCAGTATTGAGCAGTTTATCTTTTCTGTTTTTTTTTTTGTTTGTTTTTTCGAATATTGTAGGTAACAGTAATTCCCGGTCTCGTAATCGCTTACCCTCGTCACGGATGCTATAATCCGTCAACAACGCTCCGTGAATTCTGCTACTACCGTCACCGCAGTGTTCGTTGCATCATCCGTACCCGTACCCATTCTATCTGTAATTTATAGTTAATACTTTTGCCAGCCATTATAAAATTCTTCCTGTGCGGCTCGGAAAGAACACAGAATCACTTTCACTAAAGTTTTCATGCGGTGCGCTCATGTCCGACGTCACTCTGAGGCTTTTCATTGCTTTCGTAATTCTGTATCATCGCACTTCGCATATAGAGCATATTCGCAAATGGTCGATTGTACGTAATCTGAACATCGTGTTAGCGTTATCGATGACCCCAAACGATAAGCGATGAAACGAACGACCATAATCGGAAGACAACTGTATCTTAGACTATTGACGTGAGCGAACAGAACGACTCGGGAGAAATATTCCGATCAAGATCAGCTCTGAAAAGCAGATAAGGAACTGGGCTTCATAACGCAATCTCGTTGGGTGTGTGCTGTCTTTTTAGGCTTCTGTTCGGTGTGAATTTTGTGTTCCTGCCGCCGCTGCCGACTAGTGACCTTGACGGCGTGAGAGCGTGGGCAGGCCCCAGCAGCAGGTCACTGCGGCATGTCCATCTCCAGTATCTCCCGGTAGTTTATGGTTACTATTGGCCGTGGCCGCTCCAACTTCTAATGCTGCCATTGCCGCTTCTGAACATTTCATTGAAATTTTTCTTCACCATGAGATACGTATAACCGTATTGGCACTCATGGCCCTCCACCTGGTTGTCAGTCGCAGCGACCGCCACCGCTATCATTTTTTTGCGTATAGATGCGTTAATACTATGTGACGTAAACTTTCCCTGAGTATTCGTCATCGTCCCGTGTATTTTATAGTGAAATAAACCTTATTAATGAGTTGAGCTTACATACGATGGGTACTAGAGAGTTGAGAAACTCGATTTGATACCTGAATCTCGATGAACAATATCGATGTCTACATGATGACGACAGAAAAAAATGCATGAAGAGAATTAGCCCTCCCGGTCGGTGTACGACAGAAGCGAACGAGGGGCTTTCGGCCAATGTGCTGCAAAAACAAGTGGTGGCCCTGCGTGCCCTTGGTCAAATATTGTCAAATTCACCCAGCTCTCTTGCTTGCTTGAGCGTTACTAAATCTGTAGTTTTCGTTGCAGGTTGTTTTTGGGTTGAATTTTTGAGTCGAGCTCAGCCGTGAAGACTTGTTTATAATGTTCGTGCCCATATATATAAACGAACCTCGCCAATACGTCGTTGTTACGCGTTAAAGCGTTTATCTATTTGTACGCATTTGGATATATCGTTGAAGCCGAGCGTACATCTCTCTAAAAAATTTCGCCGACCATCATTTTCTTCGTTCGCGTCCGCGTCCGCGTCCGTGAAACGCTTAGAGCTGTCGAGGTAGCGTTTTCAACCATGAAACATAATTATTCTGGGCGTTTCAATGCTGCCTTTGTGCGTGCGCTTCTTTCGACAACGATAGGTACAGACATGGAAGATTAGCATTTAAAGGTGATGATAAATTGAGGATGCTAGCTAACTATTTTCATTCTGTTGCGCCTTGTGGCCTGATTAGGCATCTGCTGGCCCACAAATCAACCTAGAATCATTTGGTTTTTAAAACGTTTCCTTGGGCCTCTGTGGTTAAATATTTATCTCTCATTTATTGAGTGATTCTGTATAAAAGCACCGCTGCTCTTATTAGTTATTTCTAACAAAAAAAAGAACAACGTAGTGCTTGGTAATATAGTTAGCTTCACATCGTTCCATGAAAAAGAGCCGTCGGAATCGCCCGAACGGAACACCGTCACTCCATCGTTAACGTTGCTGTTGACGCTACATTATAGCAAAAGACATTTACAGCAACAGCACCAACAGCGGCGGTTGAACATAGTGGAGACTAAAATGGGCTATTGACGCGCACGTTTTCCGCCTCACGGGCTTCCACTTATGGCGAAAGGGCTGTCCAGCTAGAATAACCGCCTCGTATGTATTTGGTAACGGAGCTCACCCACGTAGCTCCAACGTGGCGCAGCCGCCACTGTCGCAAACACCGTGAGCACGCTGACGAGTGAGGGAAAAATTCAGGGGAAAAACATCTATGCATTATAGACAAGGCAAAAAAATCAGGAGAGAGAGAGCGAGAGCGAGAGCGAGCGATCTAAATATTATACCACTGCTAATCAATGAAAAAGTTGTACGTGAACGTAAAGATAAATAATCGCGGACGACGATTAGAGGATAGGCGCGATTATGTCAATACAGTTAAAACGTATGCCCGTTGACTAAGCAACGGCAAGCCCCCACCGTCGACGTCAAACTACTGCAGATTATTCCAGATCAGCCTGGATCTAGTGGCTGATCCATAGCGATTGCAGGGGATGCGAAAGTGATTACTTTAGCTAGTGCTCATAATGGTAACCGTAGTGAGAGCCGTCTCTAAACAATTTGGCGATTGTCGATCTGATGAAGTCGCCTTCTTCATCATGACCGTCAGGAGCAGTATCAAGCTACAGTATGGAAAACGTCACGGGCCACTGCATAATGGACGGTTTGCGGACGCAAGTGTTTTGCCGTTTTTTCTGCCACTGGAAGTATTTAATGAAGGATATACAGATAGAAAGAAAGAGCTCACCCAAAAATCACACTAGATAACTGCGACAACAAATGGCGCTGATGTTACAGTATTTGCGATAAGTATTGCTTTTGATGTAGTACGTCTGCCTCATGCTACTATACGCATTCGCCTCTACCGAAGATACGAATGTACGGCGCGAAACGACAGTAACATTAAATATCTGCTAGCTCACTTGAAGATTCAGGCGTACATAAGACGTGTCCCGGTCTGTGAGTCTTGTCAGTGGACATGATGCATGTAAAACGCGTGGCTGTTTGTTATAGATACATCTAGAAGGAAGAAACATTATTACTATTAAGCACACGATAGGGATCATTGTCAATATTGGCTAAATGTGTTCGCAGGTATAATAGAGCCATGGAATGTGGTGGCAAGAAGAAAATTGGCAAATGTCAAAGTTGTGGTAGCAAGCAAGCAAGCACACAGGGTACACGTGTATACCCTCCATCGTATGGATAATGGCCGAATTGGAAAATCAGAGGGAAAAAAGACGACCTTCAATTGCTAATTATGACCAACATCGTTACCTCTTAGTAAATTTGCACTAGTACAATAACTGGGTTTGCAATCGAAGACAATGATGTACCATGTCCAAATAGGCTGAGATCGATATAGTGGGCCAAAGTCGGCTCGTCATACATCGCGGCGAGGTGGCTGATCTGTCTTATTAGGACATTTACCACATTTATGTTGCTTGTTTACATTATGGTGGTATAAAGCAAAAGACGACTATTGATAATTTGGTCTATTTTGAACAACGATCATACTGGCGACATGTAATCCGCTAAAATACATATATAACAATCATTCCTACTAAACGATGAACCAATCGTCTCCACTCAATTTTTACAAAAACGATTTCCGTATTACGTTTTTTTGCTATCCGCCTCTTGATTCATGCTCCACAATGGCAAGGCGACGAGCAAAAAATATGACTTATTTACATAAAAACATTAACATAACAACAGCAAATGCCGACGTTTTACAAACGATCAGCAAAAACACTTCGTCTTCGGCGCATTTTCGTATACGAATGTGGTCGATTTATATTGCGTTACATATGGAACGCTACGTTTCCTGGGAAGGCCGCTCGACTTGATGCGTTCTTTAGGCCCATGACCACGGACCACGTAGCCTTGACTGTAATGAAAAGCACAGGGATTTTTTGTTTCGTTTCGCCGTTTCTGTTTGTATTGCCCTAAGGCTGTGCCAGTTACAAATCATCGCTACTACATGTTCCATTCAAAGGAAACGCACACATCTGTAACAATTCAACGTTGGCTTTGCCTGTTCTCGATGCGTGCACATATGATACTGACCAACAAATAAACATCTGTACGCAGTACGTCCATAGACCGACAGATATAAAAATAAGCGTAAGCACAATACATAGCACATTGTTTTCGTTGGGTTGAGCGAGCGTCGATGCCGATGTAAAATAGATCAGGACATTTGTCAACAGCTGCGTGCTAGCAGGAAATTGTAATGACGGGAAAAACAACAACGACAGATTCAGGTGCCGTAGAAGCCGTTAGACCTGTGCCGAATATGTTCGTAATAAATAACTAAGAAACAGGACTCTGTCATCAGTCATGGTCCATCCCGCCGCGCAGCCTCGTGCTTTGCCTAGATAAAGGAGGAGAAAAATATATGAATAGAACAAATAAAGCGGTCGTAGAGTAAAATACCATAATACCAACTATGTACATGTATTGCCTCCGCTTGAGCACAGCGTCTGCTAGCCGGCCTAAGTCGAATTTTTACCTGTCGGGGTGCGTTTACACTGCAGGCGGCGTTTACACTGCGGGCGAGCTAACCGTCGACGACCAGAGCCAAATCGATGACATGTTTCTAATCTTCTACGATTTATAGACACGAATACGAGCAAACTAACGAAACACGAAGGAGCAAAAAGAAAGGAAGGTATTGCAAGAGACTGTAGGCTAACTGAACCTTGCCGCTGGAACAGACGGCCCTTACAAGCAAAGGCCATTTATCCCCTCGCGTCATAACGAAAATGGGCTGTTCTCGCGGTCAGTCGGAAACCGGGCAGTGAACATCGTTATGTTTCGTCCGTTAAGTACATAAAACTGGAACGTTTACTACGCTCGTACTAATAACCAGAGCACAGAAAGGAAATGTGTGTACGAAGGGGCCCGAGATGGGAACGCTGTTTTTTTTTTGCCACCTACATACAATGACCAGTGTAACAGTATACAGCTCAAATGCACCCGAGCGGAAGTGAGCCCGCTTTAAGATTTGAGTAACTTGAGTCATTCGACCATTCATTGTTTTACCTCGATCGCTCTACCCACGCCTGCCAGAAAAAGGCGTCTGTACCAATACCAAAAAAAAGAAAATAACAAGGTTTAAGGTAACTGATCTTCTTGTCAGCTGCCTCAAAAACAACGAATGTTTACAGTATGCCATGTTACTGTTAGAGCGGTTGTTGGCCGTGCAGAACTCTGACCCACTGTGTTAAGAAGCCACCGTTATTTGTCGAAGTAAGCGTTTATAGCAGCTAAAGTTTCTAATAAAAGCGTTATTTCGATTATCGTCTTGGAGGTCATACGGGCATCGCCTTCTTAATACGTAATCGCTATATACTGTCATTGGAATTCTCAGGCGAAAAATCGGACTGAGATGTAGCACCCTTCTGCTAAACCTAATGCTATGTATAGTAGTCATTCTCTGACGGCCGTCGACATTGAGATGCTGATGAAAATGGAATAGTTCTTGGCAGGAGAGTAAGCGATTTCGCCTCATTTCCCTGTCTGCTTGCTTAGTCTTCAACGTCTGTCCATGCAGTTGTTCCATGAATACGTTCCGTGTGCTGAAGCAATAAATAGATTAGTCCATTACGGCACAGATAAGACTTTGCATAGAAGAGAGCATTTATCGCACATATTTGTATGTCTGCGCCGTAGGTTTCTAAGTAGAACTGACCTAAGGCGACGCTGGCAACGATCAGAGCGGATCGCAAGCCTACAACTGCAGCTGATAACGGTCCAGACGCCGATCCGACGACAACGACAATGCGGCTGCATTTATTCGCATCGCTTCCGAAGGATTGAGCGATCCGCCTCCCGCTGAGCAAGCTGGAGCGGTAAGCGCTCAGAGTAATATGTCCCTTCCTTTCTGATTGTGGCATATAGCACCAAAGTAAAGGATTAAGAGGAGACATTGACAACTACAGCGTGAGCTTTTAGAGAATCACTAGCGCGCCTGCAATAGCTACAACAGCACACTATGAATAGATGTTGCTTGGTGCCGTTGCTGACGCGCTGCTAGTGGCCGTCCACTCGACGCTTTCGTTCAAGCCATCGTCACTCTAATAGAGCAGCAATACGTGCTTGGTTTAACAGTACAGCCAATACACGAATAATAAGCCTTGCCGCTGCGAGTGTAACTACGGTGGCTGTTTGGTGGTCGTATCTAGTGAAGCGCAGCAAGCTTCTGCGCAAAATAGCCTGCGTCAGAACAGGCGTGCTAAGTGCTTGCTAGCGATTAGGACTGCTATGATACGACGATCACCACATCTTCACCCTGCGATCGCGGACGAGAATCATGATTGAATGACTGGCTGGCTAGCGGCAACGACTGACTCAGTTAGTGAGCGAACGAATCAATGAGTGAACTACGACGATGATAACAAAATGTCACGCGCTTTACGATTATGTCTTGTAAGCTGCATTGTAAAAGGAGAATGTACATGTACCGATGACGTCGGCTGCATCGATTGAAGTGACTGTACGGCGCCATTTTGCCACTTCAAATAGTATACTTGATTAGAAATAATAGTCAGTACCAAACTCTCTATCTCTGCTTAGATCCTTTGGCGTCAGCACGTAAACCGCTCTACATTCAAGGAGCCGACACCTACGACATACTCTTTGCACGTTAGTAGTTCGCCTGAAAAACGATTGAAACTTTGTTACAAATACGGGCAAAATATACGTATTCATAAGTATACTGATTCTTGTCGGAGTCACGCGTCTTCGAAGTGCCATTACGTCTTTCTGGACTGGGTAGTTTATGTGAGCTTATCAATTAATGGGTATCAATCGATTACCCCGTTCTGCGGTAGTTTACCATCACCGTAGTGCTCTCCATCTCGCAATGATAGTGGATTGTATCAGTTAGTAAAAGATTTTCTATAGAGACGGAAAAAAGAATGCCCCTTTGTCAAACTGTTAGATATTCTATAAAGTCCGAACTCATCGATTGCACCATATTCTCAACTCTTATTATTGCGTCGCATCGGACCGATACAAGCACACGCACATACGCGCCCATGCACACCAAATAGCAGATCTTGTTATTGCGCTACTACTGTTACAAATAATTGTGGACGTTTTGACGTCGGTCATCGCAACCGCTGTGGTCAACTGCTCGGTGCTGGGCCGGCCCAGAAGTGAGACGCCGCTGCTACTGGCGTGTCTCGTTTAACGTTACAGAGGCGGCGGCAAGCGCAGATCATACCGATGGACAGGGAAGTCAATGTCCTACCAGAGACGGGACAAGTTACCTAGTTGCTTGCCGTCATCACTAAGCCCCATGGCGAAAAATACCAACTACACAAACAACATTGCTAGATGATCAACAGCAATACTAGCTGGTACCGGTGTTGCTGCTGGTCCTGGTTTCTATTAACGCCAGTGGTAAAGGATGAGCCTTAACGTATCGTTGCCTCACCAGACTAGGACTAACGCTGGCTTGAATTTCAGGAAACAACATCAGCACTGGCGGCCACTAAACAGGATCGGACAGCCACTGTTCATCGGGAGCGGGGGCAGAAAGTAGGTGCTATTACGCTTCTCTTCGAATGTAATCTATATGAGAAGGGCTCCAGTTGATGAAGAGTGAAAACACAGTAACTAGTTCACTGAATTTGCTCGATCGGCCGTTGTGATCTGTTCGTATATATGTTTACCACGGCGTACTCTCGTAGCACAAGTTCTCGTGTCTTACAATAATATTAGGTCAAATACATTATCGTATCTACTGAGATCGTTCGCAGTGCTTCATTCCCACAAACTGTATTGTTTATAAAAGAATCAGAAAACTTCGACGAGTCGTTTTCGACCCCTGCTAGAAAAATCTCTTACCATTTCAATAGGATGATCTTAATTTTGCAATTTGCAATCAAGAGGCCCTGAACCAGGGAGTACGTGCTCGACTCGATAGTCTATAAAGGTACTAGGCTAAATTGTTGCAGATACCCCATGGAAAAAAGTTCTACCATTATGAACGGATTTTCAATGGACACGATAGCAGTTTTCCCAGCGAGACTAGAGCAGCGTAACAAGTGATATACATGCTTCATCTATATTATATAATGCTGAACTAATAGATAAATATATTAATAGACTATAGGGTCAGCAGAGCAGCTTTACATGTCAGTCCGCTTGGTCACTTGGCAGCGTATTTTATTGGTTGGCTGATACCCTTTATAAACGTATAACGGTCCACAATGGAACGCGATCGTTCTATCACGATACTCTCCGTAGCCCGGTACGACAATTCGTCATCCATATTTGGATGACCGTTCTTTGCCCCCGGTGGCGTCGTGGATACCACGCAAGTTGAAATAAGAACAGAAATGAGCTCAAGCGCATTCAAGCCATGACGTCTGCTCAAATGGTACCATTCGAGCTACGCAGTTCCTATTAAGCTAATTTTTGTTTCATAACTTCATATGTGTAATTGCATCCGGTTTGTAATGTGCTGAGGATGAACTTTAACTGTCTACTTGACACACTAAACGGGTTTTTGGTCGGAAGTTTAGTAATTGTATGCAAAAGAGAGACTGGTGACGGCATAAGCTCCGCTTGTCAGGAAATTGAGTGTGTAAGCCTCCTTTACCAGTTGTTGTCCCGCTGGAAAGTTCCGTCATCCCTAGCATTGGAAGAGGCGCAGGGGTCGCTGTAAAACTAATCGCTGGTAAGAGATCGACGATAATAAAAATGCGTCTGACAAAGTTAAACATAAGCGCTAGTTAACGGTGCTTCGCGGTTCGGCTATTCATCATTACTAGTTAGGTTAGGCAAGAACGAAAAAGAAGACAACAGACAGACCGCCTACCAGCCATCTGATCATCAAGCTGACCATAAGAGCGTCGGTTTAGCGATCAGAACGAGGAACTAACCCCTGGCGTTGATTTGCCTGTGTCGAAACCCGCATCCTACTCGTTGATCGGACGAAATTCAGCTATTACTCTTTCTGATCTGGCTTGTACCCCGTCTTTTTTGACTTGTGTGTCTACCCAAGGGTCTCGGGTGCGCTGGACAGCTCTTATTATCTCTACCTCGGACGTAACTAGTTCTGGGTAAGTGGAAAGCAATACTGCCATGGCGCGCATGTTTCTTTTCGCGTAGATCGATACGTCAAAGAAAAGCGAGTAGATAAAGCACCAAGTACACGAGCGACAAGAAAGAAAACTCCATCAGTTTCTGCTGAGTCTCGTTGCCATTGTCCCCGTTGAGGCAGCCATTGGCGACGAATTCTCCGCAACGTCTTCTACCATCCGAGCAGAAAGCCAAACCATATGAACGAGGAGGGGTTCAGTGCCTCGTGACGCGACGTCGTATGGGGTGGCATCTCTCGCTGATTCACCTAGGCAGAATTCACCGGCAGCCAAGATGAGTAAAGGAGATGAGCTGTAAGAGTCATCAGCGGCTAGAGCGCTCAGAGGCAGTAGTAGGACCGATAGGAACAGCGCCGTCAGACAGAAGTAAAAATAAAGAAAAACGTCGCTGTCTTTTAGCGAGTGCAGAAAAAAAAAACGCTTCGTTTCTCGTCTAAGCTTGCGGGCTTGATTTGTCAGAATCTCGGTATGTCGCGTCTGCTCTTCGGATACGTACGGATATAGCTGACAGGTCGCTTGGTATATTGATACGTTTGGCATGGTCAGTCCTGCGCAAAGCAAATATGATCATTAACCCAACGACCTACTGAAAAACATGCCGACAAGCAGTACTAACGTATTTGAATATTAAAACAGTTGGCAATACACACAAGCTCTGTCCTGTTTGTGGTTGCCAATCGCTTAGAATCTACTCCGAAATGTCCAAGTTAAACCTCTGTCTGCTACCACTTCATTTTGATAGTTCAATCTTCTGATACTCAAAACTGTTGTAGTTCTAACCCTGTTATACTCTTATGATATATATAAATATAGCGAGAGAGAGAGAGAGTGAGAGAGAGAGCAGAATATATCCTACAGGCAGCTGCTATAATTACTTATAGTATCGAATCTGTACAGCCGACCGCTGTTATAGTGCGTAATTTAAATTAAGCTCGAAAAAAACTGGTGTCGGCCGGCTAAAACTATTCGCCAAAGACGTCCAGCGAATCGGATCAACGAAGAGGATGTAGCCACGTAAACGCAACGAAGTAGTTATAAAGCAGCCAACAGCTAGAAACGTTCCGATGTTGGAACATAGTGTTTAGCCACAGCTGGTCACCAGTTGGTAAAATTGCAGTTAGTACAGCAACACAATCGTTCTATGCAAATTTACTATCTTCCGTCTAGTAATCGGTGCATAGGTTCAGCATTGGGCCAAACGAGTTTGCTTTCATGCATTGAATCATGTTGAGGTAAAGTTAGACGTTGCACGATCTTGTCAAATGCCCTTGTACGCTCTCGTATTGTCGCCGATAAAAACCATCACAAAAATCAACGACGTTATTGTTGTTGTTGTTGTTGTTGTTCTAACGAAGTGGTGCCAGCTTGCTTTAATTGTGACGTGTTAGCTCCTTTAAGCTTCTGCTAAGGTACTGTCTTACATACAATGTCATAAGCGTATGTTTACCGATATAAACATGAATGGATAATACGATAACACTTTACGTATTATACACATTACGGTACCTTTGAATTTGTGGAGAGAACTTTCATATTGTTGCAGTTTCGGGTCGTTCGCTTCATTGCCGGTAGACGAGACCGTACTCTCCTGGACGACGGTGTAGCGTCCGCCTTGTTTGTACTCCTCGAAGCGGTACATCCGACTCTCTTTGCTACTGCTTCGGCAATGGCTTCTTGTGCGTTCCTCCATGGTCAGCGCCCTGTTAGAACAAGGTCTCGTAAGAGGCAGAGCTTCTGCGTCCAGGAAGAGACACTTCACGGCCAACACAACCTGTCACTCCCTCACCTATTTCGTCGCTGTCGTCAGGTTCTTGGTCGACTTTTAATTTCCTGTGTTACCTACGGTCAGGTTCTTAAGTGCAGTTACAATGAACACAGTAATCGATAATGAACAACACTAATATGGTATATTTAACGAAATAGATGAAATGGACAAGTCAAATAATGTTGGTTGTCAGCGGAGCGAACGGGAACCGACAAGGATCGTCGAGGACCCGTACGCGCAGTTCACAGTGCCACTCACAGACGATCAAATCACTCACAATACAGTACACCACTCGTCCATGAATCGCCTGCTTCGGTGACAGTCGCTGGTCGGATAACCGCTACGTGTTCGGAGAATAGCGTGAGCACAGCTGACGTTGGCACCGATGAGCTCGTATCGTTCGTATAGTTTTTCATTCAGTGGTACGCGCTGGTTGTATCGCGTGGCTGGACGAAGAGATGGCTGTCTTCGTCGATCGGACCCACTAGCTGGGTGCCGAGGACGTCAGCGGCTCGACAACCAAGGCCCTCACTGGCCCGGCCCTTTCTCCTGAGTGGGCAGCGGTTGACTTCGTTGAGCCTCCTACATATTCTACCGTAACGGGACACACAGGCGTATGTATACACACGGTGTCAGAGCCAATATACACAAGAGCGCCAGTAGTCGCTAGACGGCAGAAGTGCAAATTGCGCCAGAATAACGACAGCCCAAGAACGTACACTTTCACTATGGCGACTACCAAGCATCGATACTAATACAACGAATATAACTTCAGTGGTTGCGACGATGACAACAATTATGCCTTCTAGCCGCACGGGCTTCACTCCCGGCACGATTGTGGCGACAACGTTCACCGCGTCAGGTGTTATCGCTGCTTAACAAGTGCTTATAAGAAGACTATGGTATCGGTGACAAGCGTGATCACAATATTTTGATGTTGCCGAATGATGATGTTGTTGTTGTCGTCGTCGTCGTCGTCGTCGTCGTCGTTCTGATTTCACACGTCCAGCGTCCCGTCAACTTTCCGGCGGAAAGCGTCGCAATCAGATCGCGAACCGCCGAACGAAGGATCGGTATGACAACTACGTTTAGCCCGAAACTCCGCTTCTACGATAACATTTGCCACTGTCTTTCATCCGAACACCTCTATTTGTCGATCTGTATGTCTGTCAAATAGAAGATCTGCGATTTCTGAGGCCATCAATGTAATTACACTGGTCTAGCTTAGTCTACAATCGGCAGCCAATATTTTCATCATCTAAACATCAGCGATAGTTGTTATCGCTGCTGTTGCTACCAGGACCTGGAACCTGCTATTGCAGGCCTTGCCGGCCGGCCCGCCTGCCCAGATCGTCTACCTTGACTAAGGAGCTAACACTACCTTGGCAGTCACTACGACCATCAGTAACACGACCATCTCTAACGTCACCAGTAACCGACTTCACCACCACAACTTCTCTACTGGTCATTCGCTCTACTGCCAGCGGTGGCAGCAGGCAGTCGCCGCCTAATTCTCCTCACACACTGCTGCTACCCGCAAATACACACGAGCACAACATCTGCAGAATCAACAACACTTGTATACACACCCTGTTTTCTGTTTTGCTGCTGCGTCGGCGGCGGCGGCGGCGGCTCCAGCGCCCTGCCTGCGTGCCACCTCTCCGCCGAACGTCGCGCAGACGACGAAACGGGTGAGGAGGCGACGAAAGTTGATCCTGCGGGCACCGCTGCTACTGCTGTACCGCTGTGTGCGTTTGTGGAACGCCGGGTAAAAACAACGGCAGCACAGTGGGCGAACCAGCATGAGAGGTGCACATTAGAACGACATTCACGCAAACTGAAAGCAACAGCATACTAGCAGTCGGTCGTGCTTGAATGTCGCGGCCGCTACCTTTGACGTCAAAGAGGGCCGGCGGACTCCGCTGCTGGAACGGCGTTTGACAAGGCTCACCGGTTCCGCGCGAACGACAACAACAACGGATGGACAGAGCGAGTACTGTAAAATTGTTGACGTCGTGGCGCCGTCTGGCGGAAAGCGGATGAAAGTCAACGTCCGAAAACGTCGGCGCGCGTTCTTCAAAACACGCGCCACGCGATATAATTCGTCGCAGATGATAAGCGCGTGCGGAGATGCTTACACGATGAATTTTGTGCCCAAATTTATCTGCACTTTAGGTCGAACGAAGATCCGATTTGGTGAAGCGTCTAGAGCCACACACATGCATAAGGGTATATAGACGTGAAAACCGCTTTTGCAAAAGGGACTCTATTGGTCAAGCCGCTGTCTTGTGCCTGATATAAATAGGTCCATCAATGACATGTTGAGATTAAAAAGAGCTAGGAAAAATAAGAGTGCATGTAAAAATCGCAGTAGTATTTAAGACATGTGACTGCTTCTTGTACCTGTTTTGTACCAATTGGCGATAATTTAGTATTATTTCCTTAGGATGTGGTAATAAGTACATTTAAATAAACGTGCTTTTCAAGCAAATTTGCCGGTAAGAAAAATCGTAGAACTATAACAACAATGATTTCCTATGGCGGCAAAAAGAAACGAACGAAATGATCGCTTTTCTAACAGAGAAAAATATAAGGATAATATTCAGGTTGCTACTACCAAAAATCAATCGACATATTCTCTCGCATGAAGCGTAAAGGCGTACAGGCAGAAATGATAGCGTCGTACTACCATGGCAAGTTATGTAAGTTAGAGAATATAACTGTCTGACAGAGCAATTTCACTGGCTGAAAGCGTGTTCATGCAAACCGCAAATCGAGTGTCGAACACAGTGTACTATAGACATTCAACTTTAACAACAAGTTACCTTCCAATTGTACTGTAGTCAAAAGTTTCTCAAATGAAGTTAAGAATATTAACTTAAATGTGGAGCTTTGCCAATGCTTAAGAACATCTGAAGCGCCATTCTCAATCAACTCATCAGCTTACAGTTTTCGATAATGATCACTGCTGTATTAACGACCGCTTACCTGAACTATTAAACAATAAAGTAAAACATCTATTTTTGTTAAGTTATAACGTAACGTTGCTACATTATATTTTGTATTCCAAATCTCGATTTTGTTTTCAATAGATTCTATTAACTATTACATCGGTGATTAGTCTAAATCCTAATAATGTAACGAGATAATGGCTTTACCTAGGCACGTGGTGATCTGGGTTTGAAACAGGTGTATATTCACTTCATGCGAGAAAGCATTAGGCTGCCTGTGTGCATGCCCCATTTCTTGTGTTGAAATTTTCTGTTAGTTTAAAAAATGGATTCTATGAGGACCTGCACGTGAGCCCAAAAATTCCGAGCCCTCTCCCAATCTAGCCCTTCTTATTTCTGTTTCATCATCATTACAAACATCTATCACGACTCACTGATAAAGAGTGTCTCGCATTAACACTTGGCAGAAACATCCGCTGGAAATATTGAATATCAGCAAAAATATATACATAATTCGTTTGCGATCGCAACCCCGTCGTCACATAGACTTTACCGACATTGGACGCAACCGTGTGACTAGCAGAATTGAGTTCTTCTCTAAAACACGCTCCGCTACCTGAGAGCATAGGCTAGACGCTTAAAAAACAACACAGTATTATAGGAAGAAGGTCCACACAATTTTGAAAGGTCCCCTTGTTCCTTTCCTATCATTCGTAGTTATTCCCATTAATTAAGCACGAGAACGAACTTAGCTAGTACCAACAAGACGTAGCTGGTTGGGGCAAATTCCCGGAAAGCGATTAGTTTTATCTCTTTTCATTTATCCTTTATCCGTCAGTACCAAATAAAGGGTGGATATTACTGGCAGCGGTTCAACCGGCAGCGAACGGCTCCGTCCTCAACACGTTCGGATCGAATCGGCAGCAGCGAATAATACTGGGCCTAACATTGTCGTTCAGCGCTTAGCAACTTGGACTGATAGCGGGTGGGCCGATTGTCCTAACTGCAACAGTTTCAGGGGAATTTTGGCTTTATTTATGCAAGCTGCAAAAGAGGACGGGGAAAATGAGCAGGGGCAAAAATCGAGTTGACTTTGTAATCACCATGCAAAAAGAAAAGCATTGAAAACGACTGTAATCTATTGGCTTCTGAGTTTTGGTTGGAGAGATCTAGATAAGCACTGAAATGTAATGATGAGGAAGATCATTCAGGCTTGTCCTGTACATCAATACCAAATGACGTGGGTATTACTCGAATAAAACGTTCCGGGAGCGACGACAGTCGCCCAACTACCATATTCACAATATAAACATTATGGATTCGTGTACCATAAATGCGCGTATTATATTTTCCATTTGTAGTTACCTTGCGTCAGAAAGTCCGATTCGCGCATTGATAATCATTACCGGTAGAGAGCTCGTCATAAAGATAAACTGGTAGTTAAGTGCTGTTCGATTTGATTCACCGGCCAGCATAAACCCGTACCCTGGGAACGAGGCTGTCTCGATCTTATGTAGCTGCTCACCATGAACGTGGAATTGCATTCAGCTCTATGAGCTAACTAGATTTCTATAGCCGATTTCTGCACCATTAGAGTCGTAATGACCTTGATCGTTCTCCTATATTTTTGAACAACTCTTCTACGGAACAAGACGAGCTTGCTTCACGATCAGAAATCAAATTGTTAATGTTTCTATACGTCTATTTGCCCAGTGGTGTTTCGTCACGCGGAGCGAGTTAGACGTATTCCGACTGCTCATCAGACAATAGAAATCACTATTAGTTTTGTACCAATGCCTTCCATTTGCTATTACACGGGCCGCCGCATCACAGGGGCTGATCGTACGGAAGCAGGCTGCGTTCAACACAAAAATTCGAAATGTCGTAACGAACGTTTCATCCGCCAATATGATTATTTACATTATTACTGTCATACTATATTATGGTGGTAACAACAAGCCGTGTAGTTTCACATATTTCGTAAACATTCCCCCTGCTAGAGCTTTCCTTGGCCAATGATATCGAGCCGTCACCTTCCTTGGCCTGTTTCTGTAGGGACGTTAAGTGAACATTTAAGATTTAACAATACAGCCTTATCGCACTCGGTCATAAAATTCGTTTCGTGCACTTTTCAAGTAGTATAGCCATTGGAAACGCGTGCCTCGCTCAGACCCGTTCATCTCTTCCGTTGAATGGCGCTCCTATCATTTATTGGAAGCTTGTAAAGTTGCTAGAAACCTGTTGTGTTGGTTTATCGTCTTCAAGTGTGTTCTACTGGAAAGTAAAACGTGCCGTTTTTAGTGCCATAGAAAGAAACTTAAAAAAAAGTGTTCGAAATAAAAAATTATACTACAGACGGTTCTCTACGCGGGAGCATCTCAGCGCGAATGAATGCTCCAGTCACCTACTCGACTACCATCTACCTGAAACGGCTACTGTGAGGCTAGAATGTAGCGACGAAACGATTTTTCTTTCTGTTTTTCAAAGACGACTTAATCGATTGAAGCTCGACATCGTCTAATAGAACGATATTGTTCTTGTAAAATACTGTCTAATGCCACACAGAACGAGACAATGCCCAGCGGGGCACCGCTCTATCATCCTAGTTTGGTCATGGCTGTTAATGTTGTCGTAGGTATATAAAAAATCAAACACAAGAACAATGCGCGCAGTACGATCACAACTGCTTCTACTAGGGACAGCCGATCTCGGACGCATTCTTTGGATTTTTTATTGGCGATGATGAAGGACCAGCAGAAGAGGTCTGCATAAACCAGTCACCGAATCGATTTCAGGCAGGAAAAAGCACTGATCGAAAGCCTGATCCCAACAGTGCCGATAGTGCTTTCAAATGGCATGAACTTCCGCCAGTGATGACTGCCGAAAGCGCCTATTGGTACTCCACAGCCAGTTACACACCGGTGGATTTGCTACTAGCGACGAGGGACGAGTGCCGACAATGCGAAAACAGTGCTCTGCGACCTTTTGTGTGGTCACACACGATATATAGGAAAGGCATTCGAAAGGAAAAGTAAAACCTATTTCTCTGGCGGACCTTTTCGTTTTTCTCGTTTTCCGATCAGCCTGTTAGTTTATTCGTATATAGGCAAAGTCAGCATCTAGACCTCCGACACCACCGACGATGTCGTTTCCAGGTTAGGGAGCTGAGGTTCTAACGCTAATAGCTAACGACGACGTTGAGGTGAGCACAATTTTACTATTGAGGCCTGTATCAGGTAGGAAGCACGCTCATTGGCGATTCCCATAAAGATTATTAGCATTCAATGATCACGAGACGGTTTCCTTCTCCGGCGTTGTTATTTCCACTCTAACCGTAACCTATTTGGATTGTGTATTATGCATGCATATGATACTGTTAAGACCTAGGTGACTGACCTGTGGGGCTACGCGCATGCAGACGCGCAGTGCATCATATAAACAGTAGTTAGCGGACTGTCCTGCGCCAAGTCGTCGATCGAGTCTTGGTCAGTATAAGAATGAATGACAACTGAAACATACAGATCAGCTAGTTGGGACTGCGGTCTTTTTTATCAACGCCGATCCGTGATAAATATCCGGGTCATCTTAGTACACTCGCCACCGATAATAATAATAGTAATACGTATAATAGCAGGCAGGATAGGTTAACCACTTCGATAGTTAGTGGATAAACTGGTCTGAGATGGGTTTCTTCTCATTATTAGGTTCAGTAAAAAGTTATTGCTGCAATCTATAGATGGCGTTTGCGTCGGATCGGCTGATCATCGCTAGCGAAAACCTCTCGGGCAAGTTATTCTAACGGTTGAGCGTGCACTTCATTCGTGTCGTTCGCATTGAGCTTCTGTGGTTAGAAGTGGCAATTCGGTGACCTCAGTCATAGAGCTCGGAAAGGTAGATTTCAAAGGGTGACACTGTCTCGTTCACAGTTTTCTTGTTGAAAGACTTCTGCCAAGACAAAAGAAATTGTTCGGCGAGTCGAAAGCAAACGGGTAGAAAGTGTTACCACTATCGAATTGTGCTTTAGAATCGGAGATTTCAATCTGCAGGAGAAACCGCCCCCTGACGGTCGCCAGAAATCAGTGACGAGGAATTGTAGATACTGTCTAACGAAGTCGATCCGAGAGCTATCCATATAGCTAAGACTGATCCAGATGATGGTTGTCAATCGTTTGCGTGCACTAAGAAAAGCCAAATAGGAACTGAGCGAAAACGACGGAAAAGTCGTCTGCCTTCCGTTACTTACACGACACAAAAGGTACGAGATCGTTCCTAGCGACGATGGACTGATCTTTTACGACAGCCCTAAACGCAAACCAGCATGGTTACACCGCCCTTCCAGTTCACACACAATTGTTCGCGGTCAAAAGCTTTACTGCTGCGTATGGTAAGATGAAAGGAGGCTATCGTACTATAAGCTACTCTACATCCTAGGAAAAAGCTACAGGAGTAGTTATCAACTTGTGCGTCTGACCCACGAAATGCAGACAGAAAGGCCACGGACTGGTGAAAGGGGATACGAGGTTGTGTTACTATGTGACAATGCCACACCGCATTCTGAGTTGATGACTTGGCAGTCGTTGACGTCTTTTAAATGCGTCATCCGGCGTACTGTTCGAACATCACACTATTTAATTATCATTTGTTTCTGTCAGGATGATAAACAGTTCAGAACAAAGATTGAAGTCTGTAAATAAATCGACAGATAGCTCGTTTCGAAGGACGGAAGAACCTTTTCGCTTCGCGGGGTGCATTGGCTACCAGAAAACTGGGCAACGAAAAACACTGTTCTGACTAAGATGTATCTACTTGTTTAAAAGCCGCAAGCAAGTGCCTGAAAGAGAACAACATTTTCTACCCAGCTTAATATAAGGTCTCTTTTTGATAAAGGCCGCTTCCTAGTTTCGGCCTCTGTAGTATTCTCTTTGGGACTAATCTTTTGCGAAGAGCAGTTGCTTTCAATCACTTCGGCATATTGCTGTAGTCGCTTTAGCCTCTCCATTGAAACAATATACAGAGTGTATCGAAAATAGCCCCCGAAGGCGTAGCATATAAAACTTATTAGATTAGAAAATAAAACAATTTTGGTTTCGTTTCGAAGCGAACTTGCCCTGTCGGCACGAGCGGTCCTGTCTGCTATAGGATTTCATAAAACGCCTCGATCCACAGTCAACGAGGTTCTGGACAAACGCTTTGCCACCGCCGCCGCCGCCGCCGCCGCCGTGTTTCAAGGTGATCTCATGAATTCCGTGTTCATGCTCCGGAAAAAGAGCAAACTGTGTCGGCAAGAGTTCAGCAATGCGATTGACCTGAATCACATCAGCTATCGTTTCGCGCGGTATTTTAATGCTATTTGATATTTCTATATCTATTTCTGGTTCATTTGATTGTATGTCGATGCGCATGGCGGCCAGATGGACCTAATACAGGGTCTACGATTGCCTCGTGCCTGCCCACTGACGTTGTTGCGAAAGGCCCAGAAGGCTTGAGCTGTCACGGGTATAATTTGACGCCTCTACAAACGTACTTTGTCGTTCCTGCTACAGGAACGATTCAAATGCGACAGACCGTATCGGCGATTACCGACAGCAGTCAGAATTTGAAAAAAAAAATATTATACATGAGCAAACACTTGACGTGCGAAAAAAACAACGGTTTTTCCCCTTGGAAAACGTTAACAATTAAATTTCTTAGTTTCTATACCATGGTAATAATAATAGATAAACGTATTGTTATATATAACAAGTAGGAAATATATGTTTAATGTTGCGTACCCATCTGGCCATGTAGGTATCACAATGGATTTAGTATTATTTTACTATAATTATTATAGATTCACGTCTCTAATAATGTTTTGTGCGCTAAGCTCTGTTACCACAGACGAAATAGTTACGATGTATACAACGTGCCACAAACCCTGATCACATAATAAAAATAGTTGCTATTATCACAGAGTTGATCAATTGAGCAAAATATATATTAAATTCTCGTAGCCATATACGCTACACACATATAGCGTATATAGCTACGAGAAAGCGTCGAATTCTTAGACAGAGAGAAGGTACAGAGAGTTATGCACTGTTTGTGTTATTGGAAACTGAGATCAGCTCCCGTTGCCGCTATTGCCGGACTTCTGGCGGACTTCCTCCGGAATCTGGCAGCGATCCTTCCCAAAGATTATTGACTGGTAGATTGTGGTGGGAGTTCTGAGAAAAAGAGCCAGTTGTGTGGGTCTTCAACGACCACGAAGCCAGTTAGTCCCCTCCGAGCGGTCGTTCGTAGTACGAAGGCTGGTGGGCTGCCAGTGTCATCCTGTCCCTATCCGAGTGCAGTTAATACGCCTGTCTGTGAGTGAGCGAGTGACCATCAAGTTAAGCAGGTTGATAGGATGGTTCTGTTGTTTTTTGGGGCGTCATCGATTGCTCTAGTTGCAGGGTCAGTTCAGTAAGTTCACTTTCGCTTTCTCATGTAGTGGTTCTACATCCCACAGCGAACCATGGGTACTGCCGCTTAGGACCAGCGGCGGCGGCGGTGGCGGCTTTTAGGCGACCCATCGACCGATCTACTGATTCAAATTTAGCGTTGGGATACTCGATGAGGAAGCCGCTATCTGCTATCCGCGTCATAATCACCAGCCTCACCGATATTTGCTGCGTTACGCAATGTCTGTGAATGACTGAGCTCTGCTTTGCCTGTCCGCTCGCGAGTCGTTGAACAATCGGAAACAATTTTGAAAACACCATGTCAAAAATGCCAGCGTTCAAAATAGGAGGAAAGCAACTGGGGCGTGGGGGTGATAAGAACTTGAGAAAAATTCAACCGACCACCGCGTCCGTCGCCGCCGCCGCCGCCGCCACCGCTGCTGACGAAAGAAAAACAAAAAATATGTGAACTTGATAGGTTGGGCTGTGAGAGAGAGACGATGAGGCACAATAGACATACACAGCGAGGTCATGAACTCGCTTGGATATTTTGTGAGTATTTTATGAAGGCAACGCTGCTGGCTCCGGTTCTTATATTGCGACTCTCACAACTGCTATGTGCTATCCGAAGTTCTTGCACAAACTTGGTTGAACACGCCGGCAACGCTGCATCAGACATCATCATGTCTCGACAGTAACGAAACTGGTGACCTGTGATCTTGCAACTCACCACGAAATGGTTTAGATTAATCAGAGCCCTATTTGAGAGAAAATTTGAGTGTATAGGGTTATCCATTCGTCTAACGAACGGGGACCGCCCTCGCACGCATCATCGTGCCGTCCTCTTGGTACAATACATCATGTTCAAGCGGCTAGTCGATCAGCCAGTCAGCCGGGCGCAGTGTCCATCAAGAACGCGCGGACGGTCCCGTTGAGAAGGTCAATGTCTCTGTTGGTCAAGCGAACGATCGGAGCACACCTCATCCGGAGGTCCGGAGGAGCTGCTGCCTAAAAGAGCGAGATCGAGACCAATACACTGGCGCAGACTTGATAGGAGAAGACCAGGGTAACCTCCGCAGTACTGAAGTCGAAGCCGGGCAGAGATCCCGAGACAAGGCGAAGGTGCTGTGAAGCAAGAAGTCTAGCAAGCAAGACTCACTTCGTCACTCTTGGTTTTTCTCTTTTTCGTTCGATAGAGTTTAGTAATGGTTTACGGGGAAGTTCAAAGTGAAGCCAGTCGGACCCGCACGTTCTTCATTTTTCGTTTGTTCTTCCCCTATCACCCCGCCGCCCGCCTTGCTGTCTTACACCCGCACGCTTTGTCATTATGAGACTCATCTCGTCGAATGACTCGAACTAACTTCGAGTGGGCCTGCAGTGCGGGTCTACGTACGGTCGCACAAAAGAGTAGAATCAAGAACTTCAAGGTGATGCCATGTCGTTTCTACGAAGGGGAAAACTTTCACCCAGTGACGCTGATGAAGTTCGCAACATAATCAGCACACGTCTTGTGTCTTTTGTGTGTGTGTGGGTACGGTGATCGGACATGTCAAAAAGAGTTTATATTAGTACACCTGGTTAATGCGATTGATCAACCTGGCTGATATGGGATCGTCATAGCGTAGGGTGCCGCTACTGCAGCCGTTCGAGTCTGGCACGCGCTAAAGACAAGAAACAGTGTGCGCCATTCTAGTAGTCTAAATAACTATCGCTGCTAAATGGCAGTGTGTAAACTTAACCCACATTTGAGAAATTCAGGCGGAGCGAGCAGAAGTTGTCAAACGATGCTGAACTTTGAAATGCTGCGGTCTATGGCGTACACTGCTTTCTACATGCACGTATGACGAGCTTCAGCTGGTGTCCCTGACGCCGATAATGTTGCCGTCCAGGACAGAACAAACGAGATCGACGAAGTGGGGAGTCTGATTAAGCTTAGACCAGGCTTGTGTTGTGCCTAAGAAGCGTTCAATGCAACAAAATCTAGATGGGGTCTGCGTTTGCAATTTTTCTGTTTGCTTGAATGGATCAAGGAGTAAAGCTCCGAATCGATATAGAAATGTTTCCCGTCACAACACAATGATATTGAAATTTAGATATATTTTCGTATTTATATTGGCCACGTATTGCTGAAATCAAAAGATGAAGAAATTGTGTACCTCGCAGCACATGCGAACGACCGTTAATTTACTTGTACCTAAGTCATGGCAAAACCTAATGTGGGACATTTTTCTAGGGCAGATGTACGTACAGCAAAGTCACTACTAACTGCTGCAGTGATTTTCGCAAATAGTACTCTAATTTTACGTTTTTTCAATATAAACAACGATGCGTCAATGAAAAGACTCTACTGTTGTTCTACGTGAACGTTGGTTTTTCTATAAAAATGATGAGTTCATAGGCTGCACGGTTTTGATCAGTGTTCTCTGCCTTTGCAGCCAGCAATTCAGCCGTTCCCGTTCGACTAATAGTTAGAGCATAATTTAGTTCGATTCAAAGTGTTTTCTATTGCGCTGAAAGGGGTCCAGGAGCGATATGATTAGCGAGATTGGTATTAACGCTATCATTCCAATAGTCACTCTGTATAAGTTGATAATAACCCAAGTTAGGTGTCGCGAACAATCCTCTATGAGAGTAACTTACTCAACTGCTTAAACAACTTACCCAATCTGTAGAGCCGCTATTGTCTGCGCATTACGGTGTCCCGAAAATATTTAAATTACCATCTAACTTAAATGGACTAAAGTACATATTGTTTTCTATATTAGAGTGCAATTTGGTAAGGATTGATGTAATAAGCCAGCTTAATTAATTCAGCATATATAAATGTAAATTTTGACAAGCCAATCGTTCCTGCAAAAGTTCAGTTATATTGATATGCCTTGCCAGGTCACCGAGCCTCAAGACTACACCAATTGTAGTAGGTCCTGATGGCAGACGCATCTAAAGTTAAACTAAATATAGACCAGGCAACATTGATTACCTAATTTTTTTCAACCTTGCGGTAACTGCTGTTCGAAAATATCCTATGGAGTCGACTATAGAAATAGCAGCTTCATTCCGGCTGTACATGTTTGACTGGTGACGACAACACAAATTCAGGCATCGCTAAACATTCAATTAAAAATGTATTATGTTTCCGTTATAATGATAATAAAAAATAAAATTTGAGTGC